>NC_037687.1:543807-580741 GCF_003255815.1 Theropithecus gelada
CCCAGGCTGGACTGCAGTGGCCGGATCTCAGCTCACTGCAAGCTCCACCTCCCGGGTTCACGCCATTCTCCGGCCTCAGCCTCCCGAGTAGCTGGGACTACAGGCGCCCGCCACCTCGCCCGGCTAGTTTTTTTTTGTATTTCTTAATAGAGACGGGGTTTCACCCTGTTAGCCAGGATGGTCTCGATCTCCTGACCTCGTGATCCGCCCGTCTCGGCCTCCCAAAGTGCTGGGATTACAGGCTTGAGCCACCGCGCCCGGCCTTTTTTTTTTTTTTTTTTTATCTTTTTTGAGTTAGAGTTTCTCTTTTGTTGCCCAGGCCAGAGTGCAATGGCACGATCTCAGTTCACCGCAACCTCCACCTCCCAAGTTCAAGTGATTCTCCTGCCTCAGTCTCCCAAGCAGCTGAGATTACAGGCGTACATCACCACGCCTGGCTAATTTTGTAGTTTTATGTTTTTTGAGACAGAATCTTGATCTGTCGCCCAGGCTTGAGTGCAGTGGCGCGATCTCTGCTCACTACCACCGCCACCCGGGTTCAAGTAATGTTCCTGTTTCAGCCTCCCCAGTAGCTGGGATTACCGGCGCCCACCACCACGCCCAGCTAATTTTTGCATTTTCAGTAGAGACGGGGTTTCACCATGGTGGCCAGGCTGGTCTTGAACTCCTGACCTCTTGATCCGCCCACTTTGGCCTCTCAAAGTGCTGGGATTACAGGCGTGAGCCACCGCGCGTGGTCAGGTTCCTTCCCTTTATAAAGGTTCTTCTCCTGTCTCTCCCTTCCGGCTCGCTGATGGATGCAGACAGGATGTGGGGCAGGAGCAGCGGTGGGAAGCACAGAGAAGCTGGCACCACCCTCCGACACTGCCAGCCAAGACCTGCCACCGCAGGAGCCTGGGCTGTCCCTCCCAAGCTTCCCAGTCGTCCGGTCTCCATTAGGCACCCACCCCCACGAAAGCGAAGCCAGGCAACCTGACTCAGTTCAGGGTTCACGTCCTGGCTCTGCACATGTGGCCTGGGGGGTCTCTCCAGACATCATACTGAGCCTCACTGTGTCCCTGGAAAGTGGGAGGATCTGGTGGGGTTCTGGGGAGGGGAGATTACGAAAGCTCCAGGAAGGAGCCTGCTAGGCAAGGACGGGGCCCATGAGCGGCGCAAGAGACGTTCCAGTAACGCCGTCTGGGCGTGTCCTGGGACCGGAGAGGTGGAGACCACCCTCAACCTGTCTCAGAATCTGAGCCTCCGCCTTTTCTCCCGGCAGCAGGGACCGGACTCTCCTCTCCCGGGCCGCCGCGGGGGTCGCGCTTACCCTCCAGCAGCTCCACGTGGCCCCAGTCCTTCCTGCGGTCTTGGTCTTGCTCCTGGGGGCTGGCGGACGAGCTTCTCCTGGGGCCGCAGACGCCCCCGAGGATCCCTGCGGGAGAGGCGAGGGCGGCTGAAGGGGGCCGGGCGTGTGGGCGGGGGTGTCCGCAAGGGCAGATGCCGCGGGGTCGAAGGTCAAAGGAGCCCTAAACGCGGCGGAAACTCTCTGAGCACGGGATTAAGTTGGAAAAAAACTAAGAGAGCGAAGGTGGAAGGGGCCCCGCCACGGTGAACACGGGCGGGAACCGCGGAGACGGCTCTCCGCACTCCAGGTGCAGCAGGTCAAGGGTTAAGAGCCCGAAACCCCACACCTGGGGTCAGGAGGCTCCATAAGAAACCAGGAGTCAAAGGTCAGAGTACACTGACGAGCCTCCGTCGGAAGAGCGGGCAAGGGCGAGTGGAAAGCGGGGCCGGGTCGGCGAGCTCCGCACATGCAGCCGCAAACGGGCAAAGGTCAAAGCGCCAAAGGCCCCGGGAGCGCGGGGAGGAGCGCGGGCCGCGGCGTGGCCCCCGGGCTGCCTGGACGTCTTCCTTCGCGTTACCTTCTTTGGCGAGGAGCCCCGGGCAGCCGCAAGGCTGCAAGGCCCGTCTGAGCCCCGCCGCGCCGCGGCCCCAGCAAAGTACCGACATCACGCACGCCGCTCCGCGCCCCGCCGCCGCCGCCGCCGCCCCCTCACCGCCTAGCGCCTGCGCAAGCGTCCGCGCCGCCTGCCGGGAGTTGTAGTTTCATGGTCGACGGCGGCTGCGAAGGGACACCCCGGCCGGAAGTGCACTGTCGGAACTACAACTCCCAGGATGCAGTGGAACCCGGAGTCGCGAAGGCATGCGCCGATGGAACGCTCTGATTGGCTCCTCCCGCTGTTTTCAAAGAGGGGGGCGGGACAGAGCTGTTGCCGTGGCAACTGGGGGGGACACGCAGGCTGTCTTCCCGAGGAGGAACCTCAAACCCGGACGTTTTTTCTCTTTTTCTTTTTTCTTTTCTTTTCTTTTTTTTTTTTCAAGGAATACTCTAATAATGAGGGCAGCATCTGCAATTTAGAGATTCCTGTCTGCAACCTTCATTATTCCAACGACAACTTTTGGGTAAGAGCCAATAGGATGCCGTCTGTCCTGGAGGAAGCTGAGGCTCAGAGAGGGCCAAGTTGCCGGAATACAGCGCACGCGCGACCTCAGGGAGGCTGGAAGGAGAGAAAGCCCCAGTCCACGAGACTCCCAGCCTCCAGCGTCAGTTTACCCTCCAGTCCCCAAGCCCTCAGGGGCAGGGGCGGAATGGAGCCGCAGGCTTGGATTCGCATGCTAAGTGGGGCGAGGTCAAGGGAATGAAATACACCCGGGAGCCTGGAACCTGCCCTGGTCTCCGCGTGATCCTGCCTAGAGGAGCAAGGCGGGAGCTTTAGAATGGAACCTGGAAGGCGTGCCCACCTGTGTCGTTCAGCTGGGGCAGCAGGCTTGTGAAGGGTGAGAATAGGAATATCTGGGGGTAACTGTGTTCCAGGCTGATGTCACAGTTGCAAAGGGGAGCCGGTTTGGTGGCTCAGGCCTGTCATCCCAGCACTTCGGGAGGCCGAGGCGGGTGGATCACCTAAGGTCAGGAGTTCGAGACCAGCCCGGCAAATATGCAAACATGCCTGGCAACAGAGCAAAACCCCATCTGCAGTAAAAATACAACAATTATCCGGGTGTGGTGACAGGCACCTGTAATCCCAGCTACTCGGGAGGCTGAGGCAGGAGAATCGCTTGAACCTGGGAGGCGGAGGTTGCAGTGAGCCAAGATCTCACCACTGCACTCCAGCCTGGGTGACAGCGAGAATCTGTCTCAAAAACAAAGTGCAAAGGGAGGCCAGTTCACTGCCTCAGGCCTGTAATCCCAGTACTTTGGGAGGCTGAGGCAGGAGGATCGCTTGAGCCCAGGAGTTCCAGACAAGCCTGGGCAACTGAGATAGTGAGACCCAGTTTCTACCAAAGGAAAAAAAAAGAAAAATTAGCCAGGCATGGTGGTGCACACCTGTGGTCTCAGCTACTCGGGAGGCTGAGGCAGGAGGATTGCTTGAGCCCAGGAGGTTGAGAGTGCAGTGAGCCGAGATGGCGCCACTGCACTCCAGCCTGGGTGACAGAGCAGGACCCTGTCTCAAAACAAAACAAGTGTAAAGGCCCTGAGGCAGGAACAAGTGTGGACAGAGGAGCAATTGGAGCAGAGTGGGGCTGGGGAGAGGGAGCAAAGATGTAGCTAGGACTCAGGTTGGGGCCTCACCACACAGGCTCAGGGGCCTCAGCTCAAACTGTCCCCAGTTCCCAAACCCTAGCACTTCAATTTCCCCATCAGCCCAGAACGCGGACTGGGCCTCACTCTGGAAGGGCCTGGCAGCCTCCTTACACACATTCCAGACGCTGCTGCCCACGCCTGCCTGGGCGCACTGATGCCACCGGCTGGGAATGTTTTCGACAGCAGCATCCTCCCTCACCTGCCTCAGTCCGCCCCAGGGTGCCCCAGCAGGCTGTGACCTCAGACCTCACTCACTACTGGGGTCACCTGCCTGGCCCTGAATCAGCCGGGCCTGGTGTCCCAAGACCTACAGACGCTCCCCACACCCCTGCAGGAAACCAAGACTTCTGAACTATTTCACCATTCCTTTTGCGTTAGTCTTTTCTTCTATTTGATGAGACATCAGACCCCCTAAACCAGTGTTTCCCCAGGAGCCAGGTTCCCGAATCTTAGCAGCAAGAAAGTTACCCTCAGCCGCACGTGGTAGCTCACACCTGTGATCTCAGCATTTTGGGAGGCCGAGGCGGGCGGATCACGTGAGGTCAGAAGTTTGAGACCAGCCTGGCCAACATGGTGAAACCCCATCTTTACTAAAAATACAAAAAGTAGCTGGGCGTGGTGGCCTGTGCCTGTAATCCCAGCTACTCAAGAGGCCAAAGCAGGAAAATCACTTGAACCTGAGAGGTGGAGGTTGCAGTGAGCCAAGATCGCACAACTGCAGTCCAGCCTTGGGCAATGTAGCCAAACCCCATCTCTACAAATAACACAAAAAAATTTTGTTGGGTGTGGTGGTGCCTGCCTGTGGCCCCAGCTACTTGGGAGGCCGAGGTGGGAAGATGTAGAATTGCTTGAACCGCAATGCGGAAGTTGTAGTGAGCTGTGACTGAGCCACTGCCCTCCAGCCTGGGTGACAACGTGAGACCCTGTCTCAAAAAAAAAAAAAAAAAAAACCTAATCTGGTTTTCAAATAAGACAACAGTTTCTGAAACAAGTCCTTGCCCAAATTCCAGCCTGGCAACTCTGCAGCCATCACCCCCACCCCGCCATTTATTTTAACTACATCTGTCTCCACCACTCATGTACTAAATAAATACAATATTGGCCGGGCATGGTAGCTCACGCCTGTAATCCTAGCACTTTGGGGAGGCTGAGGCCGGCAGATCCCCTGAGGTCAGGAGTTCGAGACCGGCCTAGCCAACATGGTGAAACCTCGTCTCTACCAAAAATTCAAAAATTAGCCGGGCGTGGTGGCGGGCACCTGTTAATCCTAGTGACTGGGGAGGCTGAGGTAGGAGAAATGCCTGAATCCAGGAGATGGAGGTTGCAGTAAGCTGAGATCTCACCACTGCACTCCAGCCTGAACGACAGAGCTGAGACTCAATCTCAAAAATAAATTAATAAATACAATATTAATATTTTGCTTGCTTAAGTTTTACAAAGAGACAATATCACCATCAAAAGTGGGAAACCGTATGTCTGGCCGGGTGCGGTGGTATATGACTGAAGTTTCCGAGGTGTCATTAAAGAAACTCAGACGCCTGGGGTGGGGCCAGCCTCCCAGCTGTGTGTCCCATCCCCCATCCTTTGTCACAGGGCCTCAGACCACCCTTCTGCGGTGCGGAGCAGATACTCTAGGAAGGGAAGACCTGGGTTCCTGCTGGCGAGAAGTCGGAGGACATTTCTTCAGTGTCTGGTGCTGCGCCCTCTGCCCAGCGTGCTCCGTGGAGGGTCTCACTGTCTTCCTCCAGACGTCTCTTTACTGGCCTATTTGACAGAGGCGGAACCCAAGCTTGGGGAGGTGAAGCGAGGCTTGCAGGGCCCCTGGGGTGCTGGCCACAGGGCTCTAGTGTGGGAAGCTAGGCCAGGCTGGACCTCAGCCATGGGGACCCCTGGCCCCATCTCAGTAGCGGGCCCCTGAGACTGTAGCACCTGCTACACCCTCTGTGTGACCCACCTAAGCCAGGAACACAGGGTCAGGAGATGCCTGAGCCACCAGGAAGGCATCCCGGCGTCCAGCCGGACCGGTTATCCCTCCAGAGGGCTCCCTGGCTGGACAGGCCGGTCGCCATGTCTTCACCCTGGTGCTATTTAAAAGTGCGTGCCACCTGGGGCTGTGGCCACGGAACCAGGACAGGGCTGCTGGGAGCTGTGTCCCCACACCGGAGGTCGCTGCCCCTGTCAGGCCTCGGTTTCCCCACCTGTCAATGCCTTCACTTGGCTGTGAGTCTGCGAGGGTTACTGTGCTCACCTTTTGGGACCCAGGGCATGAGGCAGGCCAAGGAGGAGTGGGGGCCAGCCGCCTTGCTGGGTGGTTCCCCGTGGGACCTGGGGTGTGGCTCAAGGGAGAGCAGGTGTGGGTGTGAACGGGACCGCCCCATTCCTGCCGCCTTCGACGTGCCCCGCCGGCCGGCCACCCACAGGTCTACGTGGCTATCCTCCCTCCTGCCCAAACACACGTCCCCAGCTGTCACCTGCCCACCCACCCGCGCATCCCCACACCCTTGTGGGCCTGGCTTTCGGGAAATCACAATTTGGGGGGAGAGCAGTCCCACCAGGGCAGGCCCCGGAGCCCGGCTGGCGGAGCTGACGCACGCGGCAGGACCTCCCGTGTCCATCTCTGTGCCCCCGCATCTCCACCTCTGCCCGACTCTCTCTGTCTCACTCGTCTCTCCGTGTCTCTTGACTGCCACCGTCTCTCTGTCTCTGTCTCCCCCCGGGTCTCTGCGGCCCGCGTCTCACACTCCCGCCCCCGCAGCCCGAGGTCCTAGCCCGCCCGGGGACTCGGCTGACTCACCGACACGCCCCGCGAGACAAACACACGCGCGGAGGCCGAGCGCGGAGTCCTGCACGGCAGCGCCCCCGTGCACCTGACCCCCGCCCCCGAGACGCTCCCTTGGCCGGCGCCCTAGCCTGGCCCCACCCCCGAGGCACCCCATTGGCCGGCGCCCTAGCCTGGCCCCACCCCCGAGGCACCCCACTGGCCGACGCCCCCGGCCCCGCCCCCGAGGCGCCCCATTGGCCCCGCCGCGCGAAGGCAGCGCAGCGGACGCCCGGGAGCGAAGAGCGCGCGGCGAACCGGGCGCCGGGTCATGCGCCGCCGCCTGTGGCTGGGCCTGGCCTGGCTGCTGCTGGCGCGGGCGCCGGACGCCGCGGGAACCCCGAGTGCGCCGCAGAGAACGCGCAGCTACCCGCACCTGGAGGGCGACGTGCGGTGGCGGCGCCTTTTCTCTTCCACTCACTTCTTCCTGCGCGTGGACCCCGGCGGCCGCGTGCAGGGCACCCGCTGGCGCCACGGCCAGGACAGTGAGTGCGGGGCGGCGGGGCCCGGGCGGGGGGCGGCGAGTGATGGCACCGAGTGATGGCGGAGGCTCCTCTGTGCAGCCTCGGCCTCAGTTTCCTCCGACTGTGCGATGGGTGCAGCCCTCTTGCTGGGACGGTTGGACTGTTAAAACGAAGACTGCAGGGGGGGCCCGGCTCAGGGGCAGGGAAGGGTCGGTGTGGAACAGCCCTGTGGGTGGGGTCACCCATCTGCAGGTGGGAAACAGGCTCCAGAGGGGCTGGGGCAGGCCCAGCTGCATGGCGGAAGGAGGGGGTTGACCGCCGGACTCCTGACATCACAAAACCGAGTCAGGGCTGCCTGAGTCCGGGCCCCTCTGCTTCTTCCTAGACACCCCATCTGGCAGGTGAGGACAAGGAGGCACACAGAGGGAATGGGGCCTGCCCGGGGTCGCACTGACAGGGGTGGCAGAGCTGGGTCCCCACAGGGCCCAGGACCTCACGAAGCGGGCGTCTCCATCCCCAGGGCCTGCCCAGCACACAGTAGGCCCTCAGCGTTTGTGGAATGTCAGGAGCAAGAGGAGAGGCCGGGCACAGCAGGGGATGTGGGGGTAACCCGGAGGCCAGGGGAGTCGGTGTCCCCACCGGGCAGGGGGCGCTGGGGAGGGGGCCTGGGCTGCTGGCTGCCGCCTGAATCACTACCATTAGGGCAGATAATCACCCCTGCCCTTCCCAGCGCTTTCATCTGGGCGCCAAGGCCCTCATTAGGCCGCACGCGACGAGGGCGGACGGGGGACCGGCTGGGCCGGTCCCTCCATGGCGGGCATGGCCAGGCGGGGTGGCCTCAGGCCGGGGCAGAGGCCTGGCTCTGCTGCGTGACCTGGGACAGTCGCTACCTCTCTCTGAGCCTTGGTTTCCCCAGCTGGACAGCGATGGGGGTGAGGGCTAGCCGAGGGCTCTCCTGCCCTTCGTACATTCGCCGGTCACTAGTCGGGCACCTTGTGGGTACTGTGCTTGGCACGGGGGACCCAGTGGTGACAGAGATGCCCACACTCCCGGGGCTCCCAGAGCAGAGGCGCGCAGCAGTTAGACCCAGGAACAAGGGCCCAGGTGGGTGCGCAAGGGCCCAGTGAACAGCGGTGTTGGGAGACGTCTTGCCAGGGGAGGGGAGGCGCAGGGCGAGGAAGGGGCCAGGGGAGATGGTGACACAGACACCCCAGAACCACCGCCTCAAAGACGTTCCCGTGTGCCCTGGAAGGTCGGGCCTGGAGGCCGCCCCGAGGAGCTTATACTTTGACAGGGAGCTGGCCGGGCACACGGGGAACTGTGCAGCCGGCTGAGGAAGAGGCAGGCACCCAGGCTGGGGTCGGCAAGTGTGGGTGAGGAGTGGCGGCCGGGCCCAAGGTCCTTGCTGGACAAGACACTTTGGCTCAGGGTGGGGCAGGGTGAACCCTGGGCCACCCACAGAGGACGGGGTCCGCATCTGGCTCTGCCACTCCCTGGCCTCAGTTGGCCTCTCTGTGATGTGGGCTGCTGAGTGGGTTTGGTAGGACAGCTGGCATACAGTCGGCGCTCAAGCATGTCTGTGGTGTCCCACTCCAGGCCACTGCCAGTCTGGCCTCCAGTCCGGAGCTCTGAGTCCCAGTGACTGTGCGTGGGCTGAGCCGCTGAGCTGTGAGGGCCGGGGCTCCCTGGGGTGGTGCTTGTCGCTGGCTCACTTATGGTCAACAGCGGCCCGGACGGGCCCTGCCCGCTCTGACTCCCACATCCCAGGAACCCTCTGCCAACCTTCCTCGTGGTGTTCCTGCCCCTGGTGTCCCCCTGGGTGTCTGGGACCTCCCCCCCCAACACACACACGGATGCTGCCCTCGCGCTGGGTTGCAGGGACAGCGCTGACCTGGCCTGGTGGACTCTCCCATGGGTCCTCGTCGATCCCTGCGCTCCCTCCAGCACGAGGGGGCCGTCCTGCTTCTCGTTCCCTCTGCCTGCTCCTCGCTCCTCCTTCACATGCTGGGGGGCTGCTGGTGTCAGTCATGGCCTTGGGGGGATCCTGGGTGTCCATCGTGGTCCTGGGTGGGCTCCCAAGTGTCTGTCATGGTCAGGAGGGGACTTGTGGTCTGGGGCGGGGGGCTCCTGGTGTCTGTCGTGGTCCTGGGGGGGCTCCTGGTGTCTGTTGTGGTCGAGAGGGGACTCGTGGTCCTGGGGGGTCTTCCTGGTGTCTGTCGTGGTCCTGAGGGTCCTGCACGAAGCACGGTGGACAGCAGCGGTGCTGGGGGGTGAGCCAGTGCCAGCGTGAGTGGCTGTGAGCCAGCGAGGCCCTCCCCCAACCCCCGCCTCCCCCAGGCATCTTGGAGATCCGCTCTGTACACGTGGGCGTCGTGGTCATCAAAGCAGTGTCCTCAGGCTTCTACGTGGCCATGGACCGCCGGGGCCGCCTCTACGGGTCGGTGAGTGCCGGGCAGGGCCGGGCGGCACGGGCGGGGTGGGGGGGGTCGGCCGGCCTCACCCCCATCCGCAGCGGCTCTACACTGTGGACTGCAGGTTCCGGGAGCGCATCGAAGAGAACGGCCACAACACCTACGCCTCCCAGCGCTGGCTCCGCCACGGCCAGCCCATGTTCCTGGCACTGGACAGGAGGGGGGGGGCCCCGGCCAGGCGGCCGGACGCGGCGGTACCACCTGTCCGCCCACTTCCTGCCCGTCCTGGTCTCCTGAGGCCCCGAGAGGCCGGCGGCTCCCCAAGGTGCCCAGGCTGGTGGCGAGGGCCCAGCCATGCTTGTCCTTCCCCTTGCTGGCCCCGTAAGCGCTGAGTGCCCACGGCGTGCAGGCGCTGGGGACACAGCACAGGAGCCCCCCAGGGGGACCCCAGCCTGAGGGGACGGTGGCCACCAAGCAGGTCCAATCCTGAGTTGGCGACCTCGAGGACCCAACAGGGCACCTCCCGGGCTGAAGGACGCGGACGTCGAAAGGTTGAGGGGGATGTCCCAGGCAGGGCCCTGCAGAGGCAAGGGCTCAGGGTTGGGAGCACGCTGTGGGGCGGGCCAGGAGAGGAGAGGAGGGGAGGGGAGGGGGGGCGAGGAAGGAGCTGGGGGGACGGTGACAGACGCCGCAGAACACCAGCCTCGAAGTCGGTCCCGTCCCGGGAATCTGCAAATGCACTGCCTTGTGAGGACCAAAGCACCCGCAGGTGGGACAGAGATGGGGGAGCATCCGGGGTGGGGGGTCCAGGGCCCCAGTGACCTCACAGGGTCCTCACGACAGGAGGCGGGAGGGTGAGAGCCAGAGAGAGACGGGGACGGGCTGCACTGTGGAAGGGGAGGAAGGGCCCCAAGCTGAGGGATGCGGGATGTGGGTGCCTCCAGGTGCTGGGGAAGGCGGGAAACGGGTCCCCACTGGAGCCCCCGGGAGGGACCGGCCCTGCCCCACCTTGATACTAGCCTGGTGGGACCCATTTTGGACTCTGGCCTCCAGAACCGCCAGAAAATAAATGTCGTCTTTTAAGCCTTCACGTTTGTGGTCCTTCGTTACAGCAGATGTCGGAAAAATACGGTGTCTGAAACTGTTTTCATGACAAAATAAGCCTCAGTGCCCCTCACATCCCCCGGGAAGGGCAGAGGCTGACGCCTCAGTGCCCCTCAGATCCCCCGGGAAGGGCAGAGGCTGACGCCTCAGTGCCCCTCAGATCCCCCGGGAAGGGCAGAGGCTGACGCCTCAGTGCCCCTCACATCCCCCGGGAAGGGCAGAGGCTGAGGGCAGGAGCCGTGCTGGGTGCCGGGCAGGCCTGGGGCTTCATGCCGCTGTCCTGCGGGACGTGGGGAGGGCTGCTTGTCGGGGTGGGGGCGCGCCCAGCGCCCTCCTGACATCCTGAATCCGCTGGGACATCTGCCTGCAGCGCTGGGAGTCAAACTCCAGCCAGAGAAAAGGGCAGAGCCAAGAGCCCAGGTCCACCCCAGCCCCGCAGCCTCGAGCCAGGCAGCCACACCCTGGGCCCGTCTCCCCTTCTGTGTGTGGGTGACAGCACCAGAGCCCTGGTGAAAGGGACAGTCCCCAGGGACGGCCAGGGCTCCACCCCCAGCCGCCGCCTTCCACATAAACCCAGGAAAACTGGGCCGGGGCACTTGCTGGGAGGCGCTGAGCAGCCTGACAGGGAAAAGCCTTCTGGGAAGGGAGGGTCGTGCCCGGCCAGAGAGCCTCTGCACACCCTGCAGAGAAGGGGGCCCTGCCCCAGGGGACACCAGGCGGCCCCAGGGGACACTTTTGGCTGGCATGGAGCAGGTGAAGGCCAGAGCTGCACCCAGGATGACCCCAGGCTGTCAGCGTCGGGAGATCTGCACACATGGACCAGCTCAGAGGGCGCTGCCACTTGAGTTCTGTTGCCGGGTCCACGGCTGAAATAGAACTTGCTGGCACCCCACGCAGGAACCTACCGTGTGCGTCAGAGAAACAGGTCCGCAGGCCGGGCGCGGTGACTCACGCCTGTAATCCCAGCACTTTAGGAGGCCGAGGCAGGCAAGTCATGAGGTCAGGAGATCAAGACCGTCTGGATCAACATGGTGAAACCCCGTCTCTACTAAAACACAAAAAATTAGCTGGGTGTAGTGGCACATGCCTATAATTCCAGCTACTTGAGAGGCTGAGGCAGGGGAATCGCTTGAACCCAGGAGGCGGAGTGAGCTGAGGTCGTGCCACTGCACTCCAGCCTGCGCGACAGAGCGAGACTCCATCTCAAAAAAAAAAAAAAACAGGTCAGCAGTTGTTTCTAAAACGGAGCGTGAAATGAGCAGGCAGTCCAGCACGTCCCGGGGCAGCGAAATCCCAGTTCACACAGAGGCCTCAGCAGCTCATTCACAAGCCCAAGCCTGGGTGCCCCGGTGTCCTCAGGCAGCGAGGTGGGGGCTGCACAACAGAGAGAGGCGGCCTGGGGGCACAGAACCAGCCACTCTCCAGGAAATTGCCAGCAGTGAAAACCAGCCAACTCCAAACTGTTGCAAACTGTGCTTCCGCTTACGAAGCACTCCTGAGAGGCAGGGCGATGGGGAGAGGGCGTCCCACCTCCTGTCGTGCAGCAGGCTCCTGGGGCAGGGAGGGCACCAGGGCGGCCACTTCTCACCACTGTCTGATCTGTGAGCACTGCAGCCTCACAGCCCCCACCAGGGTGCCAGTGTCCTCAGGGCCCAGCGCCCCTGAGGCTCATGCCTGAGTGGGGCGACCTGATCGGTCCTGCTCCTCCGGCCACCCCAGCCACCCCACAGGAGGGAATTCCCAGCCTCACAGGCAGGCACACACCCGGCAGCATCTCTGACAACAGCCGTCCAGTTCGAGTCCCCAGGCCTCGCAACCGCAAGCCTCACCTGCCCAGCCCTCCCCTCCAGCTCCAACTCCACTCCCAAGGACCAGCACGGACACACAGAACCCAAGCGTCGTCCCGCTGAACGCCTCCTGACTCAAAACTCCATCTTCCAACACGAAAACGGCGCGAGGCTCCGCCTTTGCAACAGGAAAACGGCTCGGCCAGGGGACTGTGACCCAGAGCAGGCGGCCTGGCCTGTCGCGCAGACTTGGGGCCTAAAACACAGTTGTTCTCTTAGTCTGGAGATCAAGGACAATGCAAGGTGACTTCCCCACCTCGGTGGCCTCCATGCAACCTCGTCTTCGGGTGCTGGGTACGTTACCTCGTGAGGTGCCGAGTCCGCGGGTCCCGGAGTTGGGATGTGCACACCCTCAGGGTTGGCACTCTGCCCTGGCGGCCACAGCCATGAAGTCCCAACGCTTCTCTAGGCTCCACGACCCCAGAGGGTGGCCACCAGGAGGGCTCACCACGGCGTTGCGGTAGCAGAAGTCCAGCAAGTGCCCTGGGCACGGTCAGAACAGGTGGGATCCGAGTTACCTGGCCAAGGGGGCTGACGCAGACACATCGCGGGACACGGTGAAGAGGGCAGTGTGGAGCGGAGCATAGGGCGGGAGTCTTTGGAGAACAGGTGGGGGCGTGGGGCACGCACCTCCCGCTCGCAGGAGCCGTCCGCAGTGGAAGGACACGGGTGGTCCTGCTGGACTCCTCTCCGTTATCCGTCTCCATCGTCTGAGTCTTTGGTCTCAGGGTTGTGGATCCTCAGCAACTGAGACGAACCCACCGTCCTGGCCCCCAGCCCACACGTCCCCAGGCCTTGCCCCAGCTGGCTGCACCCCAGGCCAGGCATCCAGCCACCTTGAGGAGTGGGGTCTGGCTCCTCAGAGGGGCCAGGAACCCGCGTGGCTGCGGTGGAAGCCTGAGGTGCGACCGAGGGTGAGGTGGAGGTGCTGGGCCCTGGGGCTTTAACACTGGTGTTTCTGGTTTTATATTTCACGACCCGGTATCACCGCCACCCTACCTCGCCAGCAGCCCTCCTGGGCTTAACCTCGGGAGAGCGGGCTTGCTAGTAGGTCCTGGGCGCCAGGCCCTGCAGGAGGCACAGGCCCCTGGAGACAGGACCGGGCTGTGCGGAGCCCAGCCAGCCTCCCAGCTTGGCCCTTTCCCGACACATGGGCGCAGAAGGAAAGCCACAGCACCGGCTTCTCTTTGTAAGTAGTGTATTTTAAATAGCTTTCAAGATACACATATTTTTTCCTTTAAAAAAGTCTGTTGGAGCAATTTTGTTCTTGAATTTTGCTGGTCATCCTCATGGTCCCGAGCCCCCGAGCTCCGGGTCGTGGAGGCGGCCGAGGAGAGGCCGGGGGCCCACGTGGCCTGTCCTGGCGGCACCTGCAGCACTGTGGGGCAGCTGCGCCCCGTCTTTTGCCACAAATCATGCATGGCCGCCGTGTGAGCTAAAACGTCCATTTATTTCAAAGCAGTAATAATTTAAAATTATAAAAATCTTTCCACCGCTGAACGTTTAGAGGGTGAGGTTAGACAGAGGACGGGGAGGCTGGGGACGCCCCAGCGGGGACCATGTGGCCCACGCCTTCCCGAGCCAGGGGGCCAGTGGGCCGGGCCCGGATCCTGCCCTGGAACAGGCGGGACCTGCAGCGCTGACCAGCCAAGTGTGGCCCGCCGGGGCACCAGTCCGTGGGTGCCGTGTGGCGCCGGCTGCGGGTGGGTGGGAAAGGACCCGTGCTTTCCCGGCGGCCGACGCGGGCTCACGAGTTGCCTGTGGCGTTCTCGTTGCTGGGCGAGCTGGAGGAGGAGGAGGACGACGAGGAGGAGAAGCTCACCCCAGTGAGGCCCGGGGGGTTCGTGGCCGTGTTCTGTCCCGTGAGGCTTTTTCGGCAGACGGGGCAGCTGTCGTGCTTTGTGGGGACAGAGGCGGGGACGGGAGAAGGGGCAAGTTAGAGGCGGGAGGGCCGCGGTCGGGGGGCGGGTGGGCAGGGCACTCACCTGCTCCAGCCAGGGCACGATGCAGCCGTCGTGGAACAGGTGGTTGCAGGGCAGCTGCCGCACACGCTCACCCAGCGCGTAGTCGTCCTTGCACACAGGGCACTCGAGCCCGGAGCCTGCGGGAGTGTGTGGCTGCGGTCACAGGGGGCACAGGGGGCCTGCCGAGCCTTCAAGGGCGGACTTCTCCACTGCCTCAGTCAGAGGCCACCCATGAGCCCAGTGAAGGGAGAAAAGCCATGTGTGTGCCCCCACGGGCCGCCAGAGGGAACCTGGACAGAACCCTCTCCTCCCAGCCGACCTTCAGGAAAATGCCGGAGGCCGGGCGCAGTGGCTCAAGCCTGTCATCCTAGCACTTTGGGGAATCAAGGTAGGAGGATCACCTGAGGTCAGGAGTTCGAGACCTGCCTGGCCAATATGGTGAAACCCTGTCTCTACTGAAAATACAAGTATTAGCCGGGCAAGGTGGCGAGTGCCTGTAATCCTGGCTACTTGGGAGGCTGAGCTCTCATACCTACGTGCTCCTCGGTGACGGGGACGGTGGGGAGGGCCTGGATTTTCTCTTTATCTGCCGGTGGGGGGCCCGTGTTTTCAAACTGATTGAGGAGCTGAAAGACAAGAGGCGAGAGTGCCGGGAGCTCCTCGGGGGCCCGGCCCGGGGCTCTGAAACGCGAGGCTGCAGGACCTGCAAAAGCACCGAGGCCGCATTTGTCCTGGGCCCTGGCCCCTTGGAGCCCGCCCCGGGTTGGAGGTCACTGCGGAGCCCACGTGGCCCCCCGCTCCTGGGTCCCCTGACGGCAGAATGGGGTGGGCCGCGCTCCGGCTTGTGGGCTGCTGTGAGGGTCAGGTCCTGCCAGTGACAAAATACTCCAAGGGCTCCCAGCAAGGCTGAGATGGGCAGTGCCTGGAAGCAGGTCGGGGCGCGACCTCTCGGGAGAGGGACCGCGTGGCCTCCCGAGCACGGGACTGTGGCTGCGGGTGAACCCTCCGCGCGGTTCCGCTACAACGTTCCGCGTGAACACAGGAGAACCCCCAAGGGTGCCAAGACTCAGAAATGGCAGGAGGAAGGCCGGACCTGCCCCGTGCCCGCCAGAGCGCAGAGGCTGCGCCCGCATCCCCCTTGACCTTTGTGGGCTTCCTGGGTCTGGGCAGTGGGGCAGCTCCCAGGGACGGGCAGCCCAGCCCACCCCCAGCAGGCACTCGGGGCCGTGGCCACGCTGTACCTGTGTGATGATGGCGTCCAGGCCGTTGGCCCCCCAGGCGTAGTCCATAGGGTTTGAGTGCAGGACTCCCCTGGAGGTGGAAGGTGGGGTTCGAGTGGCTGATGGGCAGCTGGGGCATGTGCGTCTGCCCACCCCACTCACCAGGGACCCAGGCTGGGGATGGGGACAGACACCCCCACCTACTCACCAGGGACCCAGGCTGGGGATGGTGGCAGGCGTGATGATGCCATTGACAAGCTGCTGGATGATCCTGGAACAGAGGGGGCCAGTCATGGGGTGAGGCCGCCCCACGCACAGGGAGGCGCCAGGCCTGCCCAGGTCCGTGGTGAGCACCAAGGGCAGGACCAGCATCAGCTTCTAAATTAGCTTCTATTTGTTTACTTTACTATGAACCAGGGTCTCATTCTGATGCCCAAGCAAGAGAGCAGAGGCTCGATCTTGGCTCACTGCAGCACTGACCTGCTGGGCTTAGGTGATCCTCCCGCCTCAGCCTCCCAAGCAGCTGGGTCCACAGGAGAGCTCCACCACTCTCAGCTATTTTTTTTTTTTTTTTTTAAGATGGAGTTTTGCTCTTGTTGCCCAGGCTGGAGGGCAGTGGCGCAATTTTGGCTCATTACAACCTCTGCCTCCCGCGTTCAAGTGATTCTCCTGCCTCAGCCTCCTGAGTAGCTGAGATTACAGGCATGCGCCACTGCACCCGGCTAATTTTTGTATTCTTAGTAGAGATGGAGTTTCATCATATTGATCAGACTGGTCTCAAACTCCTGACCTCAGTGATCTGCCTGCTCAGCCTCCCAAAGTGCTGGGCTTACAGGTGTGAGCCACCACGCCCGGCCTCGACTAGTTTTTTTTTTTTCTTTTGAGACGGAGTCTCGCTCTGTCGCCCAGGCTGGAGTGCAGTGGCGCGATCTGGGCTCACTGCAAGCTCCGCCTCCCAGGTTCACGCCATTCTCCTGCCTCAGCCTCCCGAGTAGCTGGAACTACAGGCGCCGCCACCTCGCCCGGCTAGGTTTTTGTATTTTTAGTAGAGACGGGGTTTCACCGTGTTACCCAGGATGGTCTCGATCTCCTGACCTTGTGATCCGCCCGTCTCGGCCTCCCAAAGTGCTGGGATTACAGGCTTGAGCCACCGCGCCCGGCCTAGTTTTTTAAAATTAGAGACGGGACCTCCCTATGTTGCTCAGGCTGATCTTAAACTCCTGTCCTCAAGGATCCTCCCTCCTCGGCCTCCCAGCGCACTGGGACTACAGCACTGAGCCACCGTGCGGCGAAATCAGCCACTTTGAACGATGATATTTCCAGCAGGGGAGACACACAACCATAGAAGGATCAACCGCCAGGAGAGGGGAGGCCCGGGCTCTGCTCCACCAGCAGCGGGGCGCAGTGAAGGCTCGCCCAGGCTCTGGTCCGGGCCCAAGGGCAGGACGGTGTTTGATGATACGCATGTGAACAGCAGTCCCCAGAGTACGTGGGCCTGGCAGGCGCGCTGCGCCCCGCTCTGTGGTCAATGCACACGCCCTAGACCAGCACACTTCTGTCTCTGAAGGGCTGTGTGGGGCCCCCACTCCCAGTGGGTCACAGACCGAGGCTCTCAGAGAGTGTGGGGGTCACGGGGCTGGAGCACCTGGCCAGGTGGCCTCTCCAGAGAGCCTTTGGATGACGCCACACTTCCGTGGAACACGTGCTGCTGAATTCTAAGCACCAGAACTTCCGACCTCACGGCGTGGGGCCCTCGCGGCCACCCCCGGGGCCCCCTCACCCTTCCAGCGTGGGGACGCCTTCGTGCCGGCCGGTGGCCCGCCGCGTGGTGAGGCGGGCGCGGGGCTGCCGGGCGCCGTACCGGTGCCGGGACGGATGGTCTCTCTCCCGCCGGCTCTCAGGGTCCCTGCCTTCGTCAGCCTGCGCCCCAGGAGGGAACGTGGGGATCTCAAAGCTGTCATCGAAGATGCCGAAAGCAAACTGTCCGTAGCCCTGCGGCAGCGTGAACAGGTGCTGATCCACGTGCTGAGGAGAGGAGGGGGCGTGACCTCGGGGCTCAGGCCGGTGCAGGGGAGAGGAGGGGGCGTGACCTTGGGGCTCAGGCCGGTGCAGGGGAGAGGAGGGGGCGCGTGACCTCAGGGCTCAGGCCGGTGCAGGGGAGAGGAGGGGGCGTGACCGCGGGGCTCAGGCCGGTGCAGTCTGCCGGGAGCACTAGGGCACAAAGACAAAAGAGAAAGCAAGACGGGCCCTGCTGGGTGCTGGGTGGGAGGGAGGCGGGAATTGGGCAGAGCCTGCCTGGCTGGTGTGAGCCGCCTTGACGAAGTCTCACTTTCATCAGCCCCAACTGAGCAGCGTGGGCCACCCCAAGACCCAGCCCGGGCCCCTGGAGGGATGAATGTCCTCTGCCGTGTGGGCAGGGAGAGCCCAGGGAGGCAAGGTGGGGACAGGCTGGTGTTCGGGGCCCCGAGCAAGGCCGACAGGATCAGGAAGCACGAGGGGTGGGCGACTCACCTCCAATGGTGGCCGGCTCTGATCCGTGGGGGCTGTGGAGGGGGCTGAACCATTTTCTGTGCTCCTGGGAAGACAGTGAGTGTCAGCAGCGCTGGCTGCCCCGTGTCCCCATGCGCCAGGCGCTCCCTCCCCTCAAAAGCCTGTGTTGGGAGAGTGGCACTGTCCTCAGCACTGCTTCCCACCTGCCACCGCCCCAGCATTTGGCACCATAACCTGCCGCTTCTTCCCTCGCCAGTAAACCACAGGTTTCTCTGGAAACCAGTGCAGACACCAACAACCTCCTGAGCGTGAGGATGTGGGTGGGGCCCCCGTGGCCCCTTCCCCGGAGGGCCTGGGTCACCAGATCAGTCGCCAAGGCTGAGGGAGGTGAGCGGCTGCACAGGTCGCCAGCACTCCCCTCCGGCCCGGCCCTCACAGAAGGGAATGGCACGCTGCTGCCTGCACAGAGGAAAGGGCTCCCAGAGCCACGGACGCCAGGGCCTGCCAGCCACACACTCGGGGGGCTGGACGCCAGCACAGCCCCCACCCCTATGGCAGCTGAGACCCGGCAGGCTCTCCCAGCCTCTTGAACAGGGGGCTGCATTACCTGGTCTCTTCCGGAAGCTCCTCGATGAAACCAGACTCGCATCTTGGACAGATATAATCCTGTAGGAGAAAACAGGAGGCCGGGTCACGGCGACGCCTGGCATGACCTGCAAAAACCCCTCAGGGGTGAGGACAGAGGGGCTCCGGACCCAGTGGTCTCTGGCTGGCCAGGGTGGCTCCCAACCTGTGGTCCTGGAGGGCAGCCGAGGGGACCTGGCCTCTGCCGGCCACCTGCTGACCCTTTGGTGGTTCCCGGCGATCTGATGCCCCACCATGACGGGCATCACCAGCGCCTGGGCACCTACTCACACAGGTGGCACCACTCGGAGGGGTGCCCCGATATCCCTCTTCCAGAATGCTCTGGCAGCCCTGCACACAGCTCGTTCCCCTGGCTGGGGGCAGGCCACGTCCACACTGGCCACACCCCTGCAAGACCTCATTCCCAGGTCCCCCTAGAGCCAAGGACAATGCGAGGCCAACACGGTGATGTCCCAGAGGAGAAATGAGGACCCTGCCAGGGGACAGCCGCGTGTGAGCCCCAAACCCATGTTCACGGTTCCCCAGCACCAGCCTCAAGCCACAGCCATGCCAAGGGTGGATGCCATCCCCTGTGGACCTCACACTGCAAAGGGATCCCCAGGGCTGGAAGGGCCTGCTGGAGGCACTGGCTCATGGGGCAGACCCCTCATGGACGGCTGGGCCCCTGGTGATGGTGGAGCGGGCCGAGCATTCGTGGGGCCTGGGCTGAAAAGCGTGTGGTGCCTCCTGGCCTCACGAGGAGCTGGGCAGATGCCGATGCAAGCTTCTCGCACAGTATGCAGAACTGGAAACCGGAAGCCAAATCAACCTCTCTCTAAACGACCCCGCGGGCTCAAGTACTCCACCGCAGCGACGTGAAAACGGCCTCACACGGCACGTGTCATCACGGAAAGGGCTCACACAGGGGTCCCGAGATCACCGCCAGGTAACACCGACAAAAACAGGGAGACGAGGCTCCCACGGTCCATGGGGTACTGCTGTGAGGGGAGCCAAGGCAGACCCCAGGCTCTGGGGACGCAGGTTCCCCAGGGGCTGTACAGTCCCAGCGGGGCGGGGCTGTGGTCCCCTCTCCAGCAAGCAAGATCCCGGCCTCACCCGCTGACTCTGGGGAGAAACGGGGGTCTGGCGGGCAGTGCTCGAGGGGAGGGCCGACAGCTGGGTCCCTGCCCACACCACACGGTGCTCGCCTCAGCTGCTCCTGCCACTGAAGCACATGCTGGGCGGGGAGGGACTAAGGCCAGGGCGAGTGAAGGATGCCAGATGCACGCGAACTCACCGTGAGGGCAGAGTAAAGACACACCATCTACAAATATAAAAAAAGTGCTGCCGGCTCCTGGTGAGGCCGGCAAGCAACACACGCTTTTCAGCCCAGGCCCCACGAATGCTCGGCACACTCCGCCATCACCAGGGCGCGGTGGCTCAGGCCTGTAATCCCGGCACTACGGGAGGCCGAGGCGGGCGGATCACCTGAGATCAGGAGTTGGAGACCAGCCTGGCCAACATGGTGAAACCCTGTCTCTACTAAAAATACAAAAATAGGCCAGCGGGCGCCTGTAGTCCCAGCTACTGGGGAGGCTGAGGCAGGAGAATGGCGTGAACCTGGGAGGCAGAGCTTGCAGTGAGCCGAGATCGTGGCCACTGCACTCCAGCCTGGGCAACAGAGCCAGACTCCGTCTCAAAAAAAAAAAAAAAAAAAATTGCTGGCCGGGGTGGTGTCTCCCACCTGTAATCCTGGCACTTTGGGAGGCTGAGTGGATTACCTGGAGGGAGGGGGCCAGGTCGTAGGTTGAGGGGGAGCCCATCTGGGGGACTTCTGGGTGATTTGGGTGGATCACCTGAGGCCAGGAGTTCAAGACCAGCGTAGCCAACATGGAGAAACCCCGCCTCTACTAAAAATACAAAAATTAGCCACGTGTGGTGGCGGGCACCTGTAATGCCAGCTACTCCGGAGGCTGAAACAGGAGAATTGCTTCAACCCGGGAGGCAGAGGCTGCAGTGAGCCAAGATTGCGCCATTGCACTCCAGCCTGGGCGACAGAACGAGACTTCATCTCAGAAAAAAAAAAAAAAAAAAGAAAAAAGAAAAAGAAAAAGAAAAGACAGCCCAGGCCAGGTGCAGCTCATGCCTGTGATTCCAGCACTTTGGGAGGCCAAGGTGGGCGGATCACTTGAGGCCAGGAGCTTGAGACCAGCCTGGCCAACGTGGCCAAACCCCATCTCTACAAAACCAAATTAGCTGGGTGTGCTGGGGCAGGTCTGTAGCTGCAGCTACTAGGGAGGGGGAGGCAGGCAGCAGGGGGAGGCAGGAGGCAGGATGGCTGGAGTCCAGGAGGTCGAGACTGCAGTGAGCTGTGGTCCCACCACGGCACTAGCCTGAGTGACAGAGCCAGACCCTGTCTCTAAAAAAAAAGAAAGGGAAAGAGAAACAGATAACCCAGCCGAAAACGGGCAAAGGACCGGCACAGGACACGCCTCCAAACCGCGCACCGGGAAACGCAGCCCGCCAGCCCCGGCGAGACGCCACTTCCCGGGGCCGGCGAGGACGAGATGCGAGACCCCATCCAGGCCTGCTGGGAGCCCAGAAGCCCCCCAGATGGAACGACCCCACGACCTGCGAACAGTCCCCTCACTCCAGGCACACACCCGAGAGAAACGAAGACACCTGCCCACACACGTTCACGGGGCCAGAACGAGCAGGTGAGTGTCCACCGTCGTCGCCGGCAGGTGGGAGCAGCTCCAGTGCCCACCGGAACCTCAGAGCACGACTCAACCACGGAAAGGAGCGAGGCCCAGACCAGGCCACGGGGGTGGGGATGCATCTTGAGGACATGATGTCCAGTGAGAGACGCCAGACACAGAAGGCCACACAGCGTGTGATCCCATGTCTGTGAAATGTCCAGGACAGGCCGAGCCACAGAGACAGTTACTGGCGCCTGGCGGAGGGGACGGGCAGTGACGGCTGACGGGGACGAGGTGGGTTTCTTTTTGAGGCCGTGAGAATGCTCTGGAATTAGACTGTGGTGGTGGTTGCACAACTTTATGAACATACCACAAACGCTTCACCGGGTGGGTTGTGTGGTGTGTGAAAACACTTGAGATAAAGCTATTAAAATACATGGGCCAGGCGACTGTGGTCCCAGCTGCTCGGGAGGCTGAGGTGGCAGGATCTCTTGAACCCGGGAGGTGGAGGCTGCAGTCAGCCAAGATTGTAGCAACAAAGTGAGGCAGCGTCTCAAAAAAAAGGGGGGGCTGGGTGTGGTGGCTCACACCTGTAATCCTAGCACTTTGGGAGGCCAAAGTGGGCAGATCACTTGAGGTTAGGAGTTTGAGACCAGCCGGGCCAACATGGTGAAACCCCGTCTCTACTGAAAATACAGAAACTAGCCGGGCGTGGTGGTGGCACCGGTAATCCCAGCTGCTCGGGGGCTGGCACAGCGCTCAGCCGCTCTGGTCCCAATGTGCCCAGCTCAGCCCCTCTGCATCACCTGGCTCTCTATCGGGCTCCCGGGTTCCCATCTCAGTCCAGGGCACAACGCACGGAAAGTTCCCGCCACCCACACTGCGGGCTCACGACAGCCCAACCCGGCCACACACACGCTCGTCTGCCCCAGCCCTGGCCTCCTCCTGGCCCCCGCTGTCCTGCCCGTAGCGGCCGTGGGACCTGGTGCCACAGCACCGTCCAGAACCCTCTCCCTGCAGCACCCACTCAGGAGTCGGGGCCTGTGCCCGTCGGCCCTGCTGCTGGAATGCCCACCCCAGGCGGTTCAAAGGTCACCTCTCTGCTCCAAGCCTCCGCCCTGTCATGGAGGACTCACTCGTATCTGAAATCCGGCCGCCAAGGGCTGTGACCCAGCTCCTGGGTGTTGTCAGGGCTCTGGGCTGTCCCTCAGGCCCCTGGCCAGCCCCTCCAGGGCCACCAAAGGCCGCAACCGAGGCTCGGGTCACGAAGGCAAGTCACAGGTTGATCCCAGATATCCAGGGTAGAGGCCGAGCCTCTACTCTCAGGTGGTGGGAGGGGCTGGACCTGGGGGTCTCCAGCCACCCTCCTCCTCCAACGGCACAGCCGAGAGGTCGCTTGATCTCATGTTAAATCGGAGCAGCCACAGGTAGAAACGCCTGGGCAAGGGGGCCTGGTGGAGGAGCTGCCCCACCTTCTCCGGGGGCGGCACGCACTGGGGGCCCCCACAGAGGCCCCACTGGAGCCTCCGGTCCTAGCAGAGGACGGTGAATCCGCTCACCTCTCCCTCGGAGGACAGGTGCAGGAGGTAAGATCACTACCCCCCCCACCCCCGTCATCACCATAGCAACAGCTGGCCAGGCAGCAAGGGCGGCGGGAGCCTGCCGGTGCCAGGCCCCACCCGTGCACCCCGAGGGGTGCGATGGCTTCATCCCTGGGTGGGACCTGGCAGGGCAGCGGGGGCCCTTCATCCACAGGGCCTGCATAGGGCCCATGTCCTGAGGGCCCAGGGCCAGGCGTGTGGAGGGGAGTGGGCTGGGGACCTGCAGGCCCCAGAGGACTGACTGCCTGGAGACAGTGACTCGGCCCCTATGGGCGGCAGGGCCCTCAAGGAGCTGTGTGCATCAGGAGACCCAGGGAGGAAGACAGCGCAGCCCTCCGCCCCGGTGGGAGCCCCCATGTGGGGCAGGGCCCTCAGTGAGCTGTGCACATCAGGAGACCCAGGGAGGAAGACGGCGCGGCCCTCGGCCTCAGTGGGAGTCCCGTGCAGGCTACTGTTTTCCTAAAGGATGCCCAAAGCTTCCCGGCTCATCCACGGTGTGTGGGCCCCACAGCCCCAGAGGCACGGACACGTGTGGCGCCTGCACCCCTTTCTTCCCGCCCTCAGCAGCTGCCACCACATCCCACATTCACACTGTCTGTCCCTGGGCCCCACGCACCACGCACTCCCGGGACAAGCTGGGCGGACAAGGCGTGAGCGAAGCCGCTGCCTAGACCCGCTGGGGCCCCGCCTCACACCCTAGCGGGTGCCTCGGCCCAGACCCCGAACTCTGCCTTCTCCTTCCCAGGTGGCTTCAGGCACCGCCACTAGGGACCGGAACCCCACACGTGCCCGTCCGTGCCGGTGCCAGGGGTGCTGCAGCTCTCCTGAGGCTCGGGAAGGTCCTCGTGGTGGCAGAGTTCTGAGTGGGAGGAAATTCAGCACCAGCAGCTGCCTGAGGCAGACCCCTGCACCAGCCGGCCGGACAGAGAGGTCAGCCGACACCCACAGGTTCCCTGGGTATTGCTGGTGCCCGATCACAACGCCAGGCTCCATGTTCACAGGGTGCTGCAGGGAGCCAGTTCCAGAGAACCCAGCTGTGCGGAGTCGTTTCAGGGTGCTGGCCGGACGCTCGCGAGGCAGGGCGGGCTGTTACTGTCGCAGCATCTGGCACAACCGCAGACACAGAGCAAGCAGCGGCCAGAGACAGACGCCACACAGCCCCGGAAGACTCAGGTCCGGCCTGCTGGGGAGGCCAGAGACAGATGCTGCACAGCCCGGGAAGACTCAGGTCTGGGCTGCTCAGGAGGCCTGGGAGGGCCAGGCCGCTGCAGGGACGAGGAGAAGACAGGGTAGGCTGGGGGGCAGCTGGGGAGACTTCCTGCCCGGCACCATCGGTGACACTGGCCACAGCAGCCCTCACTTTCCCGGTGGCTCCCCGCCCACGCCGCCTCTTCCCCACCCTGGGCAGCAGGGTCCAGCACCCCCACTGTCTTCTCACCACTCGGGGACACTGCAGAGGCCCTCAGGCGTGGGGGGCTCAGCAGGCAGAGCTGAGACCACCCTAGGAACCACCCAGAGACAGGGAGCTCAGGGACAGGGACGGCACCCAGGGCCACCTCCCTGCGCCCGCCTGGCTCCCGGGGGCTCAGTGCCCTCAGCAGGTCCCTGCCCACCGGATGTTCTCGCCCACACCCTACAGTCACAGCACCGCACTCAGCACCTCCTCGGCAGGGTCGAGTCTGGGTCTGAGCAGCCGCCTGCGGCCTGAGCTCCAGCTGGCCTGTCTGGTTCCTGCCACCACACGCCCCACTCCGGCTGACGCTTCCTTTCCTTAGACACCCAGACGCTCTCGTCACTGTCTCTTTTTTTCTTTTTTTTTTCTCCCCGAAGGAGTCTTGCTCTGTCGCCCAAGCTGGAGTGCAGTGGCACGATCTCAGCTCACTACATCCTCCGCCTTCCAGGTTCAAGCAATTCTCCTGTCTCAGCCTCCTGAGTAGCTAGGATTACAGGTGCCCGCCACCACACCCAGCCAATTTTTTGTATTTGTATTTTTATTTTTTTGAGACAGAGTCTCACTCTGTCGCCCAGGCTGGAGTACAGTGGTGCAATCTCGGCTCACTGCAAGCTCCACCTCCAGGGTTCACACCACTCTCCCGCCTCAGCCTCCCGAGTAGCTGGGACTACAGGCGCCCGCCACCACGCCTGGCTAATTTTTTTTATTTTTAGTAGAGACGGGGTTTCACCGTGTTAGCCAGGATGGTCTCGATCTCCTGACCTCGTGATCCGCCCGTCTCGGCCTCCCAAAGTGCTGGGATGACAGGCGTGAGCCACCGCGCCCGGCCAATTTTTTGTATTTTTAGTAGAGACGGGGTTTCACCGTGTTAGCCAGGATTTTCTCGATCTCCTGACCTCATGATCCGCCCATCTCGGCCTCCCAAAGTGCTAGGATTACAGGCGTGAGCCACCGCGCCCAGCCAGTTTTTTGTATTTTTAGTAGGGATGGGGTTTCACCATATTGGCCAAGGCTGATATCAACTCCTGACCTCAGGTGATCCGTCCACCTCAGCCTCCCGAAGCACCAGGACCACAGGCGTGAGCCACGCGCCCGGCCTCGTCACCGCCTTTCGTGGGGGCAACTGTCGCCCCTGTGCTGTCGCCTGAGCCTCCGACTGCGAGTGTGGCTCCCCGCTCGGGGCACCCTCACAAGTCACCAGGAGAGCAGCCAGGTGCCGGCCACTCTGCACACACGTGCCCACCGGATGCCATGGGGAGCGAGTCGTACCACCAAACCCACGTCGCAGGTGAGGAGACTGAGGCCCAGGCTGCCCAGCGGAGAGCGGCCCAGCCGCGTGGGGCCTCAGCCTGATCCCAGAGTCCAGGAAGGCAACGGAGGCCTGGAACAGCCCAGCTGCCTGGGGGAAGCCCTCGTGGGCAGGCACACAGCCCACGGCAGCCAGGCAGCCAGTCTCCTCTGCGTCAGAGGCAGGCAGGAGTGTCCTGACAGCCAGCCCAGGTGTCTTAGCAGCAGCACCGCCGCCTCAGACTCAGCTGCCGCGCAAGCTCCCCATCGGCAGAGACGCCGTTTCGAGAGCGCTGGCCGTGGCTGGGGACTTTCCCCATTACCAGATTCGGAGCAGCCTTCCCTCCTTCCCGCCCCAGAACCAGGTGTGCCCATTTCCCAGCACAGAAAACTCGTTTTTGAGACAGCGTCTTGCTCGTCACCCAGGCTGGAGTGCAGTGGCACCATCACGGCTCACCGCAGCCTCCACCTGCCAGGCTCAAGCGCTCCTCCCACCGCAGCCCCCGCCCGGAGCTGGGACTCCAGGCGCGCAGCAACACACCCCACTAATTGTTTCAGTAGAGACAGGGTCTCGCCACGCACAAAGAAGTTCTGACGCTACAACGCTGTCTACGGGCGCCTTGTTGCATCCTGCTCCAAAGGCACAAGCAGGTGCCCTCTGGATCACCTGTGGGGTGGAGACAGGCAGTCCTGTGGCAGCCCTCCCTGTAGTTATTTGCTCTTAAGGAATTTACCAACGTCCATGATTAAATATTTGTCAATCACTGTTCCATGCTGGCTCCCTGGCCAGCCTGTAAAGTCTGTGAGGGCAAAGACCACAACTACCTGTCACCACTGAGATCCTGTGACCACAGGAAAGCCTCGCCAGGCCCAGTGACAGTCAGAGGTCAGGGTCCTCCCTGTCCAAGGCCACCAGTCCTGTGCAGGCTCCAGGAGCAGCTAAGTGTGCAGCCAGGTCAGGGCAGCGTCGGCCCCCCCGCCACAGCCACCACTTCGGGCTTCCCGGGGGCCTCCCAGGGCCTGTCCCACGGCTCACAGCGGCTGCGAGGGGCTGCCCTGCAACTCACCCAGGCAGGCAGGCTGTCAGGCAACCAGCCCCTCCTGTCACGGCCAGTGGGGACAGGAAGCGGGAAGAAGCAGGAGCGAGACCCCTGGGAGACAGAGGAGCAAGGCAAGGCTCAGTCTCAGCCCCAGAGCCTTCACCCCACATCCGAGATTTCACTTTATTCGTTCCTCCTGCGGGGGAGGGGAAACCCGTTGGCTTCAGTAGAGAGGAAACCACACCTCTCTCTCCACTTCTGGGCCTGGCACCGCTGTCCTGCCATGCCCCACTCTAGCACTCGTTCCTCCTCTGTGACCCCAGCCAGGCGGCTTCTCCCAACTCCCTCCAGCCCCTTCCTGGGTCTCTGCACTGCTTGTTGGGGGCTTGGGCTCCCCTTAGGGGTCAAAGCGTAGCAACAGCCAGGCGGCAACGCACACAGAGAGCACAGTAAATCCTCAATGCCTGCAGTCTCTCCCCCTGGGCACAGGGTGGGGAGTCCAGACCCCTCTACCTCCTGCAGCTGCCCCCCTCAAGCTCGTCAAGCGGCTCCGGACTAAGCCAGCTCTGCCCCTTTCCTGCTGAGCCACCACAGGCCTCAGTTTCCCCATCTATCAAGCAGGCGTGGCTCGACTAAATCACCACTTCCCACGTCAGCCTGGGGAAGGGGAACACGGGTTAAAAATGCAGACCACCGCCGGCCACGGTGGCTCACACCTGTAATCCCAGCGCTTTGGGAAGCTGAGGCAGGAGGATCGCTTGAACCCAGGAGTTCAAGACCAGCCTGGGCAACACAGGGAGACCCTGTTCCTAAAAATAATATTAAAAATACAGACTGCTGAGCCCATTCCACACCGACTGACTCCGAAACCCTGGAAAAGGGGCCTGGAAATAGCACGTCCGACCAGCACAGCTCCCACCTCCCCCAAGGTGACATCAGGGCCGCGTGGGGAACCTTGCCCTGAACGAGCAGGAAGTAGCACTCGGAACGCCCAGGCCCAGGGTCCTCCCGGGCGAGGGGTGGCTGTAAACACCTCGAGGAGGAGTGGGCTGCCCGGCCAAGCCCCGGGAGGGGAAGAACGCAGGCTCCGGTCACAAAGCCCCGCCGGCGGGCCGCGCTCGGACCCCGGGACGGTGCCTGGAGCCTCCCGGGCCTGGGCCTGCCTCCAGGGCGGCGGCCAGGGCTCCACAAGGCGAACCTGCAGCGAGGCGCCGGCGCCCCAGACCACGCGCTCGGCGGGGGTCCCCTGGCGTTATTCTCGGGGTCCGAGCCCCGCCATCCCCTCCTCCAGGCCCCGCCAGGCCTGGCCCCTGCCCTGCGCCGCGCCACCGAGCAATACCCTCTCTCTGCTCGCCAGGCCTCAGTTTCTCCGTTTGCAAAACCAGGCTCACCGGACTCGGAGGTCCCACCTGGGATCCTCGCGGCCTCTCGGGTCGGGAACGCCGCGGATGTGGGGTCACCCAGCCGCGATCCCGCTGCGCCGCTCCGGCCAGGCCCCGCCTCCCGCCCAGGCCTCAGTTTCCCGCATGTGCAGGACGGGGTTCGCGCCCGCACCGCCCGGGTTCCCCGCGGATCCAGCCTGGGCCGGCGCTGCCCCGAGCCTCAGTTTCCCTATCTTGGCCAGCTCGCGCAAGCGACCCCCACCCCGGCCCAGGCCTCGGCCTTGCCTCAGGCCTGTGGCACAGACCCTGTCGCCCGTCGCCCTGGCCCGGGCCTCACCGGCAGGCGCGGGACGATCTCCACGGAGCAGCAGTGGCAGAAGTACCGTCCGGGCTGCGGCGACGCCTCGGCCATGGCCGCCGCCGCCTACTCCGCGCCGCCCGCCCCCCGCGCGGCGCCCGCCGCCGGCCGTTTGCTGCTCCCTCGCCGGCCGACGCGCCCGCGCACGCTCACGCACGGCACGCACGGCACGCGGGGCGGAGCGCGGACGCGGGAGCGGCGCAGGCTGCGCACTCGGCGGGCCGCGGCCGGGGCGACGGTGGCCGCTGAGAGACAAAATAGGCCCGGCCGTTGGGCGGGGCTCCGAGCGGGGGCGGGGTTCCAGCGGGGGTGGGGCTTCCGACGGGGGCGGGGCCAAGTCCAGGCGGCGGAAGAGACGAGGAGCGGGGCCTGCGCGAGGTGGAGCCCAGGCCCTCCTCGTCTCCCAAAGCTGCCAGGGTCCTCGTGTCCCTCAGTGCTTCCCTACCTCATCGCCTCCCCTCATGGTGCTTCAGCCCACTGTCCCCACTGTTCCTGGGGCTCGCCAGGCGCCCTCTCCCCGCCCCCTCCCGGTGCAGCGCTCCCCCAACCCCCACGTGGCTTTCTTCCAGGTCTTTGCTCAAATGTCAGCTTACAAGGGCTCCTCTGCTGCCCTCCTGCCCCGTGGCACCGTCAGGTCAGCTGCGCAGCGAAGGGATTGTTGGACCCACAGCAGCGCCTGACACACAGCAGGCATTCCCTCAGCGCTGTGGAATACAGGCAGACGGGGGCTCAGGGCGCTGCCTGGGCCTGGCTGGGACCCGTGGGGTCAGATAGAGGCTGAGGTCCGTGGCTTGTGGCCCTGTTTCCAAGATGCTCCGGAGGCTGACGGCCCAGGAGCCTCCCGGGTGCGGACAGGGCAGGAAACCTAACCCCCACTTCCAAATTTAATCAGTAGACACGGTATCAACACCCAGCGCAGGCCAGGATCATTTGTGAGGTTCGTTCTGGCCCAATCATGCATGTATTTCTTTTTTTTTTTTTTTTAGACAGAGTCTGACTCTGTCACCCAGGCTGGAGTGCAATGGCACAGTCTCAGCTCACTGCAACCTCCACCTCCTGGGTTCGAGCGATTCTCCCGCCTCACCCTCCCGAGTAGCTGGGACTAAAGGTGCATGCCATCACACCGGCTAATTTTTGTATTTTTAGTAGAAACGGGGTTTCACTATATTTAGCCAGGCTGGTCTCGAACTCCTGACGTCGTGATCCGCCCACCTCGGCCTCCCAAAGTGCTGGGATTACAGGCGTGAGCCACCGCGCCCGGCCTCATGCATGTATTTCTTTATTCACTCAACACTCATTGAGCACCTACTGCATACCAGACCCTATGCTGAACGCACGCAGAGACCCCCGGCCCCATGAGATTGGACCGGAGTATGGGACTCAGGGGTGACCCCAGCTCTGCCTCGGGAGAGAGAAAGGGCTTCCGAGGGGAAAGAACATTGGAACCAGGGCTTTGAGGGATGAACAGGATTTGATTGGAGTTGGACTTCCTGCAAAATGAGGCATTGGAGCCAGACTGTTGAGGAATTAAGAGTTGGAGCCTGTGCATTGAAGGGTTTTTTTGTTTGTTTGTTTGTTTTGTTGTTGTTTGTTTTTTAGAGATGGAGTCTGGCTCTGTCGCCCAGGCTGGAGTGCAATGGCACAATCTCGGCTCACTGCAACCTCCGCCTCCCGGGTTCAAGTGATTCTCCTGCCTAAGCTTCCCGAGTAGCTGGGATTACAGGCCGGGCACCACCACGCCCGGCTAATTTTTTTTTTTTTTTTTTTTTTTTTTTTTTTTTGAGACGGAGTCTCGCGCTGTGTCACCCAGGCTGGAGTGCAATGGCGCGATCTCGGCTCACTGCAAGCTCCGCCTCCCAGGTTCACGCCATTCTCCTGCCTCAGCCTCCCCAGTAGCTGGGACTACAGGCGCCCGCTGGCCTATTTTTGTATTTTTAGTAAAGAAGGGATTTCGCCATGTTGGCCAGGCTGACCTCAAACTCCTGACCTCAGGTGATCTGCACGCCTCGGCCTCCCAAAGTGCTGGCATTACAGGCGTGAATCACCAAGCCCATCCTGCATTTAGGGTTTTGAATGTCCGAGGTTGGCCTCCTTCCTGTCCGTCTTTTCAGCAGCGAGAATCCAGTCATTCCTGCTCTGACCACCAGAGAGTGCACGGGCCCCGTCCCTGGGAATCCAGGAAAACCCCAAGCCGGGGAGGAGCAAGGCTTGTAGATTCAACACCAGGCCTCCCAGACCCAGCCCCTGCACCAGCCTTCGCGCTGCAGAAGTGTGGAAGGAGCAGCAGGCCTGGTTCAAAACGACACCAAACCACGAACTGGCTCTGTGTCCCTGGGCAAGTGGCTTAACCTCTCTGAGCAGGCAGCAGAACCTGAGGGTTTTCCGTTGGCTCGGGGCAGATGTCAAGACCCCTTGCACCTCCTCAGCCCTCCCTGTGCTCTGCTGCCTGCCCTGAGTCACCTGCCCCTCGCTGACCCCTCCCCAGCCTCACTGGCCGCCTTGGGTGGGTTGAGCAGTTTCCCACCTCGGGGCCTTGCAAGGCCATTCCCTCTGCGGGTAGTCCTTCCCCAAGTCCCCTCTCCTGCCCCTGCTTTTCTTTTCTTTTTTTTTTTTTTTTTGAGATGGAGCCCAGGCTGGAGTGCAGTGGTGCGATCTCAGCTCACTGCAACCTCCGCCTCCCGGGTTCAAGCGATTCTCCTGTCTCAGCCTCCCGAGTAGCTGGGATTACAGGCATGCGCCACCACGCCCGGCTAATGTTGTATTTTTAGTAGAGATGGGGTTTCACCATGTTGGCCAGGCTGATCTTGAACTCCCAACCTCAGGTGATCTGCCCACCTTGGCCTCCCAAAGTGCTGGGATTACAGGCGTGAGCCACTGCACCCGGCCCATCTGTGGGTTATTAATGGCGTCTCCCCGTATGTGAGGCCAATGCCCAGCGCACAGTAGGCGTTCAGTAGATTCCCAAATGCATGAACAGTTGGCGAGTGTCTACTGTGTGCTGGGCCCAGGCAGGTGCTGGAAACACAGTGGGATGAGAAGGAACGTAGGGATTTTGTATCAAACTAAGCAGGGCGAAGAGGCTCACGCCTGAGAGCAGGAGTTCAAGACCAGCCTGAGCAACATAGTGAGACCCTGTCTCTACACAAATAGAATTAGGCTGGGCACAGTGGCCCAAGCCTGTAATCTCAGTACCTTGGGAGGCTGAGGTGGGAGGATTGCTTGAGCTCAGGAGTTGAAGACCAGCCTGGGCAACACGGTGAAACTGTGTCTCTACTAAAAATAAAAAAATTAGCCAGGTGTGGTGACGGGCGCCTGTAATCCCAGTAACTCAGGAGGCTGAGGCAGGAGGATCACTTGACTGGGAGGCAGAGGTTGCAGTAAGCCGAGATCGCACCACTGCACTCCACCCTGGGCCACAGATGGAGACCCCATCTTTTTTGTTTTGTTTTGTTTTGTTTGAGATGGAGTCTCACTCTGCCGCCCAGGCTGGAGCGCAGTGGTGTGGTCTCAGTTCACTGCAACCTCTGCCTCCCGGGATCAAGCGATTCTCCTGCCTCAGCCTCCTGAGTAGCTGGGACTATAGGCACCCGCCACCACGCCCGGCGAATTTTTCTATTTTTAGTAGAGACAGGGTTTCTCCATGTTGGTCAGGCTGGTCTTGAACTCCCGACCTCAGGTGATCTGCCCGCCTCAGCTTCCCAAAGTGCTGGGATTACAGGTGTGAGCCACCATGCCCAGCGGAGACCCCATCTTTAAAAACAAAACAGGAGGGCTCAGCATGTGCCAGGCCTGAAGTTTAATTCTCACAAAAGCTCCACATCGTGGAGACAATTTAACGGACAACACAACAACACACAGCACACCCAGGCCCCTCGGCCCCTCCTGCTGGCCACCCAGCCCCCGATCAGACCCAGGCCCCTCGGCCCCTCCTGCTGGCCACCCGGCCCCCGATCAGACCCAGGCCCCTCGGCCCCTCCACCTGCTGGCCATCCGGCCCCAGTCTAACCATGGAGTGCGGGCCGGAGCAACCCAAGTGCCAGGCCAGTGTCTGTGTGCAACCCAGTGGCCCTGGGCTTCCAGGGCACTCCAGTGTCCATTTGCGACCAAGTGGTCACCTTGCTGCTGCCGGCGATGGGACAGACCTGGGAGCGGGACGCTGGGCACCCCCAGGCCCCTCTGAGGCTCTGAGAGACCCCCAGAGTCTCACCGGGTGCTGTGAGACGGGGATGCTGTTTCCCAGTTTCTCAGCACTTCCTTGGAACAGCTATGAAAGCAGATTCTTGGCTGGCCACGGTGGCTCACACCTGTAAGCAGAGATCTCTCGACTCTCCTCTCTCCTGATCAGTTGTTTGGGTGTTGCTAACTTTTTAAATTTTATTATTCTATTTTTTTGAGACAGTGTCTAGCTCTGTCACCCAGGCCGGAGTGCAGTGGCATGATCTCGACTCACTGCAGCCTCCGCCTCCCGGGTTCAAGTGATTCTCCTGCCCCAGCCTCCTGAGTAGCTGGGATTACAGGCACCTGTCACCATGCCCAGCTAACTTTTTTTATTTATGTATTTTTTGTAGAGACGGGGTCTCACCGTGTTGGCCAGGCTGGTCTTGAACTCCTGACCTCAAATGATCTGCCCGCCTCAGCCTCCCACAGTGCTGGGATTACCGGCGTGAGCACCGTGCCCGGCCACTAACTTTATTTTAAATAATTTCCAAGATGCAGAAAAGCTGCATGCGTACCACAAAGGGACCTGTGGGCCCTGAACCCCGACCCCATTATTCACAATTTGCCTCATTTATTTATTTATTTATTTTTATTTTTATTTTTATTTTTTTTTTGAGACGGAGTCTCGCTCTGTCGCCCAGGCTGGAGTGCAGTGGCCGGATCTCAGCTCACTGCAAGCTCCGCCTCCCGGGTTCCCGCCATTCTCCTGCCTCAGCCTCCCGAGTAGCTGGAACTACAGGCGCCCGCCACCTCGCCTGGCTAGTTTTTTGTATTTTTTAGTAGAGACGGAGTTTCACCGGGTTAGCCAGGATGGTCTCGATCTCCTGACCTCGTGATCTGCCTGTCTTGGCCTCCCAAAGTGCTGGGATTACAGGCTTGAGCCACCGTGCCCGGCCCATTTATTTATTTTTGAAATGGAGTCTCGCTTTTTTGCCCAGGCTGGAGTGCAGTGGTACAATCTCGGCTCACTGCAGCCTCTGCCTCCTGGGTTCAAGGGATTAACCTGGCTCAGCCTCCCGAGTAGCTGGGATTACAGGCATGCGCCACCACACCCGGCTAATTTTTGTCTTTCTAGTTGAGACAGGGTTTGTCCATGTTGGTTAGGCTGGTCTCGAACTCCTGACCTCAGGTGATCCGCCCACCTCAGCCTCCCAAAGTGCTGGGATCACAGGCGTGAGGCTAATTTGTTTTTAAATTTTTATTTTGTAGAGATAAAAACTTGCTATGTTGCCGAGAGTGATCTCCAACTCCTGGGCTCATGGGATCCTCCCACCTTGGCCTCCCAAAGTGCGGGGAGTACAGGTGTGAGCCACAGTACTTGGCCCCCCCTTTATCCCAAACACACCAAAAAGCAGCCTGCTGTTCCCTGAAGGCAGTAACACATTGATCAGATTGACCAGTGGGCACCAACACCACCACACACAAATGCACAGATTCACACCCTGCCCCGGGCCCCACTGGCCACCCCTGGTTCCACACACATGGCACCCTGTTTCTCCCATTTCCTCTCACCAGGGACCTCGACAGATGTGGGCTTGGTTCCATGAGCTCTCCTGGCCCCTTTTTCTTTTTTTTTTTTTTTTTTTTTTTTTTTTTTTGAGACTGAGTCGGGCTCTGTCGCCCAGGCTGGAGTGCGGTGGCCGGATCTCAGCTCACTGCAAGCTCCGCCTCCCGGGTTCACGCCATTCTCCTGCCTCAGCCTCCCGAGTAGCTGGGACCACAGGCGCCCGCCACTTCGCCCGGCTAGTTTTTGTATTTTTTAGTAGAGACGGGGTTTCACCGTGTTAGCCAGGATGGTCTCGATCTCCTGACCTCGTGATCCGCCCGTCTCGGCCTCCCAAAGTGCTGGGATTACAGGCTTGAGCCACCGCGCCCGGCCCCTGGCCCCTTTTTCAATTCAGGATCCCGTCCCCATGAACCCTGGGGGCCTTGGCCAACACGAACTGAGAGGACTCAAAGGAATGACATGGGCCACGCCTGACATTCTCAAAGGAATGTCAACACGGCTCATTCTCACATCCCAGGCAGACCAAGCCCAGGTAGACCACGTCCCAGGCAGACCAAGCCCAGGTAGACCACGTCCCAGGCAGACCAAGCCCAGGTAGACCACGTCCCAGGTAGACCAAGCCCAGGTAGACGATGTCCCAGGCGGACCAAGCCCAGGTAGACCAAGCCCAGGTAGACGATGTCCCAGGCAGACCAAGCCCAGGTAGACCACGTCCCAGGCAGACCACGTCCCAGGCAGACCAAGCCCAGGTAGACCACGTCCCAGGTAGACCAAGCCCAGGTAGACGATGTCCCAGGCAGACCAAGCCCAGGTAGACCAAGCCCAGGTAGACGATGTCCCAGGCAGACCAAGCCCAGGTAGACCACGTCCCAGGTAGACCAAGCCCAGGTAGACCACGTCCCAGGCCGACCAAGCCCAGGTAGACCAAGCCCAGGTAGACCACGTCCCAGGCAGACCAAGCCCAGGTAGACCAAGCCCAGGTAGACCACGTCCCAGGCAGACCAAGGCCAGGTAGACCACGTCCCAGGTAGACCACGTCCCAGGCAGACCAAGCCCAGGTAGACCACGTCCCAGGCAGACCAAGCCCAGGTAGACCACGTCCCAGGCAGACCAAGCCCAGGTAGACCAAGCCCAGGTAGACCACGTCCCAGGCAGACCAAGGCCAGGTAGACCACGTCCCAGGTAGACCACGTCCCAGGCAGACCAAGCCCAGGTAGACCACGTCCCAGGTAGACCAAGCCCAGGTAGACCACGTCCCAGGCAGACCAAGCCCAGGTAGACCAAGCCCAGGTAGACCACGTCCCAGGCAGACCAAGGCCAGGTAGACCACGTCCCAGGTAGACCACGTCCCAGGCAGACCAAGCCCAGGTAGACCACGTCCCAGGCAGACCAAGCCCAGGTAGACCACATCCCAGGTAGACCACATCCCAGGCAGACCAAGCCCAGGTAGACCACGTCCCAGGTAGACCACATCCCAGGCAGACCAAGCCCAGGTAGACCACGTCCCAGGTAGACCATGTCCCAGGCAGACCAAGTGGCTGTGCATTCCCTCCTCCCAACCCCCTGGGCAGAAAGAACCGCAACTGGCCCCATTGCACCAATGAGGAAACTGAGGCCTGGGGAGGAGGCCGACTGCCCGAGGTGGCAGCTTTGGGGCTGGACTGTGGCTGCCTCCTGGGGAAGGAAACAGTCCCTCCCTCCACTCCTCATCCTGGCAGGGGTGGTTGGGCCACTGTTCCTTCATCAAACGTCGTGGAGCCTCTGCCGCGTGCTAGGAGCGGGGGGCGCATGCCACAAACGTCTGCCAAAACCAGCCATCCACCCAACAGCATCGAGCACCATGATCAGAAGAATAAAGGCCCCAAACAAGGCCAGGAGCAGTGGCTCATGCCCATAATCCCAGCACTTTGGAAGGCCGAGGCAGGTGGATCATTTGAGGTCAGGAGTTCGAGGCCAGTCTGGCCAAAATGGTGAAACCCCATCTCTGCTAAAAATACAAACAAACAAAAAAAGGCCTGGCGCAGTGGCTCACGTCTGTAATCCCAGCACTTTGGGAGGCCGAGGTGGGCGGATCACCTGAAGTTGGGAGTGTGAGACAGCCTGACCAACATGGAGAAACCCTGTCTCTACTAAAAATACAAAATTAACCAGGCGTGGTGGCAGGCGCCTGTAATCCTAGCTACTTGGGAAGCTGAGGCAGGGGAATCGCTTGAACCTGGGAGGCAGAGGTTGCAGTGAGCCAAGATCACGCCATTGCACTCCTGCCTAGGCCACAAGAGCAAAACATTGTCTCATTAAAAAAAAAAAAAAAATAGCCAGGTGTGGTGGTGCCTGCATGTAATCCCAGGTGCTCAGGAGGCTGAGGCATGAAAATCACTTGAACCCAGGAGCACAGGTTGCAGTGAGCTGAGATTGCACCACTGTACTCCAGCCTGGGAGACAGAGTGAGTTAGACTCCATCTCAAAATAAATAAATAAAGTCCCCAAACACACCTGATTTTTGCCCAGCAAGACTCATGTCTGTGGTGGGAAGTCAGGGAGCCCGAACGGACGGACCGGCTGTAGACGCAGCAGAGGAACATAAATTGTGAAGATTTCATTTTAATACGGACATGTATCAGTTCCCAAATTAATACTTTTATAATTTCTTACACCTGTCTTACTTTAATCTCTTTTTTTTTTTTTTTTTTTTTTTGAGACGGAGTCTCGCTGTGTCTCCCAGGCTGGAGTGCAGTGGCGTGATCTCGGCTCACTGCAAGCTCCGCCTCCTGGGTTCACGCCATTCTCCCGCCTCAGCCTCCCAAGTAGCTGAGACTACAGGC
>NC_037687.1:581021-627332 GCF_003255815.1 Theropithecus gelada
CCCCCCCCTCCCCCCCCGCCGGGGGAACCCGGGGCGAACCCCCCTAAAAAAAAAAAAAAAAAAAAAAAAAAAAGAAAAGAAATATTGGGGGTGGGTTCCCCGATACATGTCAGATTTCCGATCCCCAGAACCATCAGGTAATTCACCTGTGTTGTTTTCAGCTTCTACCTCTGGGTCCATTTGTTACAGCAGCAGATAGCATGCTCATACATCAAGCTATAATGAGTCGAGCCCAGTCAGTCTGGGTGTTTGTGGGTTTCCCAGAAGCCTCGAAGCTGCAGGCGGCCCCTTCTGTCATTGGCCAGAGCGGGGTCACATGGTTGTGCCTGAACCAATGACTAGCAAGAGGAATGACTGACATCACTGTGATCTTTTTTGACCAATCAGTATTCACCTCTGGGGCTGAGGCAGGGGGCTCCCTTGTGAGAAATCTGGCTGCCTGAATCTCACACAAAATCAGGTCCCTCATCAGGGAAAGGGAACAGCCATTTATGGGGTGGGGATGCTTGGGGGCCAGCATGGAGAGATGCTGTGGGAAGAGGCCTGGACTGAGCAGGTTCAGCAGGAAGGAACCCAGGCCAATAAACCTGGACTGGTCCCATGGCCATCAGGAGCCATGGGTGGTGTTTGAGCTGTGGAAGTACCTCTGAAGGGGGTGTTTTTTGTCTGTTTGTTTTGTTGTTTTTTTTTCTTTTTTGAGACAGTCTCACTGTGTCACCCAGGCTGGAGTGCAGTGGTGCGATCTCGGCTCACCAAAACCTCTGCCTCCTGGCTTCAAGCAATTCTCCTGCCTCAGCCTCCTTAGTAGCTGGGACTACAGGCACCTGGCACCACGCCCAGCTCATTTTTGTATTTTTAGTAGAGATGGGGTTTCACCATGTTGGCCAGGCTGGGTCTCAAACTCCTGACCTTAAGTGATCTGCCTGCCTCAGTCTCCCAAAGTGCTGGAATTACAGGCATGAGCCAGCACGCCTGGCCGTTTTGTTTTTTGAGATGAAGTCTCACTGTCGCCCAGGCTGGAGTGCAGTGGTGTGATCTTGGCTCACTGCAGCCTCCGCCTCCCAGGTTCAAGTGATTCTCCTGCCTCAGCCTCCTGAGTAGCTGGGATTACAGGCGTGCACCACCACGCCCGACTAATTTTTTTGTATTTTTAGTAGAAAAAGGGTTTCACCATGTTGGCCAGGCTAGTCTCAAACTCCTGACCTCAAATGATCCGCCCACCTCAGCCTCCCAAAGTGCCGGGATGACAGACGTGAGCCACGGCACTCGGCCAGTGGGGTTGCTTTAGGCCCCGGCTCACACCGCACCCTGCCGATGGGGACGTTTTAGGACTCAGCTCACTTCCCAGAGTTCCCACACCGCCCACCAGGCCAGATCTTCAGGCCTGAGCCGTGGTTATCAGCATCACAGGCTCCAAAGAGGCCAGCAAGGCTTTGCTTCCTGGAGCCCAGGGGTTGGCAAGTTCTAGCTCAGAGGCTGCAGACAATGGACAATAAGTCAATGCCAAGTATCTTCGGGCTCAGGAAGGTGGGACCGGGTGTTCCTGAGTGTTCTGTGCCAAGCCACGATCCACATCCCATCCTGGAGGCCGAAGGTGGTAGAGCAAAGCGACCCCCCTAGAGCCCCACAGAACCTGCTGCTCTGGGTCCTAAAGGCTCCCCTTGAATAAATGCAAACCTACTAATTGCAAAGGTGGTTATTATTATCAGCTCCAAGGGACAGAAACTTGCTTTAAACTGGCTTCGTCTCCCTGTGGAGGAGGAGTTCAGGCACAGCTGGATCCAGCGACCTCCAGTGTCACTGAGAATTGTTGCTGTCCCTTTTGGCTCTGTGGCCCACGGGGCTGGCCTCTCCCTAGCCATCAGAAAGAGCCACTTGCAACTTCAGGCTCACACCCCTTCCAGCCCCAGCAGGAAGCAGGTGTCCCTGTCTCTCTCCCAGCGAAATTCCAGGGCCGTTGGCCAGGCATGGTGGCTCACACCTGTAATCCCAGCACTTTGGGAGACTGAGGCAGGCAGATCATGAGATTAGGAGTTCGAGACCAGCCTGGCCAATACTGTGAAACCCCATCTCTACTAAAAATACAAAAGTTAGCCAGACGTGGTGGCGTACACCTATAGTCCCAGCTACTGGGAAGGCTAAGGCAGAAGAATAGATTGAACCTGGGAGGCGGAGGTTGCAGTGAGCTGAGATCACGCCACTGCACTCCAGCCTGGGCAACAGAGTGAGACTCCACCTTGAAAAAAAAAAAAAAATCCAGGACTAACTCGTCCTGGTGGTTTTGTTTTGTTTTGTTTTTTCTTTTTCTTTTTTTTTTTTTTTTTTTGAGATGGAGTCTCCCTCTGTCACCCAGGCTGGAGTGCAGTGGCGCGATCTCAGGTCACTGCAAGCTCCGCCTCCTGGGTTCCAGCGATTCTCCCACCTCAGCCTCCTGAGTAGCTGGGACTACAGGCATGCGCCACCACGCCCGGTTAATTTTTGTATTTTAGTAGACACTGGGTTTCACCATGTTGGCCAGGGTGGTCTCAAACTCCTGATCTCAAGTGATCCGCCCGCCTCAGCCTCCCTAAGTGCTGGGATTATAGGCGTGAGCAACCGCACCCGGCCTGGTTTTCTGAGTGTCAGAGAAGCCTCACTCACTGGCTGGGCGTGCGCAGGTGTCCACTCCTGGGGTCCCTTGTGCTGGGATGATTGGAGATGATTCCCCAGAGGAAAATACGGTGCTGGGAGCAGAAGCGGGGAACCAGCCCTGGGCTGGCCCTCGTCGTGCATGGGCGGTACACGGGTCCTGGAAGCTTGTGAACTTGGTGCTGACCCTAGTCCTGACTCTGCAGGGCTGTGTGACTCCAAGAAAGTCACTTTCCACCCTCCAACCTCATTTGCCGCCTATAAATGGGCTGCCTGCCTCACAGCCTCCCGGCAAGCAGCAAAGGGGACTCACCATGGTCCCGTCCTGGGCGCGCACCTATTAACTAGGTGATTAACAGGAATCCACGCATGCATGCTGTGGCCCTACTGTGCGCCCGGTACCGTCCACATCCCACCTGGAACCTGTAGCACTGGGGTCTGTGCCCATTTTACAGATAAGAAAACAGGCATAGGCCGGGCGCGGTGACTTACGCCTGTAATCCCAGCAATTTGGGAGGCCAAGGCGGCTGGATCACCTGAGGTCAGGAGTTCGAGACCAGCCTGGCCAACATGGTGAAACCCCATCTCTACTAAAAATACAAAAATTAGCTGGGTCCGGTGGTGCCTGCCTATAATCCCAGCTACTCGGGAGGCTGAGGCACAAGAATTGTTTGAACCCAGGAGGCAGATGTTGCAGTGAGCCGAGGTCTACCACTGCACTCCAGCCTTGGCAACAAGAGCAAAACTCTGTCTCAAAAAAAGAAAAAAGAAAAGAAAAGAAAAAGAAAAAGAAAAGTAAGCATAGAAGGGTCTCCGGGCCTGGCACACAGTGGGCACCCATAGCTGCTATAACAAATCTGTACAAACTTCCTGGTTTAAAGCAACACACGGGCGGGGTGTGGTGTCTCACACCTGTAATCCCAGCACTTCGTGAGGCCAAGGTGGGCAGATCACCTGAGGTCAGGAGTTTGAGACCAGCCTGGCCAACATGGCAAAATCCCATCTCCACAAAAAAAAAAAAAAAATTAGCCAGGTGCAGTGGGAGGCGCCTGTAATCCCAGTTAATCGGGAGGCTGAGGTTGCAGTGAGCCGAGATCGCATCTCTGCACTCCAGCCTGGATGACAGAGCGAGGCCCTGTCTCAAAAAGATAAAAATGGCCGGGTGTTGTACTAAAAATACAAAAATTAGCCAGGCGTGGTGGTGGGCACCTGTAATCTGAGCTACTTGGGAGGCTGAGGCAGGAGAATCGCTTGAATCTGGGAGGTGGAGGTTGCAGTGAGCCGAGATCGCGCCACTGCACTCCAGCCTGGGCGACAGAGTAAAGACTCTGTCTCAAATAAATAATAAATAAAATAAAAATAATAAATAGCTGGGTGCGGTGGCTCACGCCTGTAATCCCAGCACTTTGGGAGGCCGAGGCGGGCAGACCACAAGGTCAGGAGATCGAGACCATCCTGGCTAACACGGTGAAACCTCGTCTCTACTAAAAATACAAAAAATTAGCCGGGCATGGTGGCGGCGCCTGTAATCCCAGTTACTCGGGAGGCTGAGGCAGGAGAATGGCGTGAACCTGGGAGATGGAGCTTGCAGTGAGCCGAGATCGCGCCACTGCACTCCAGCCTGGGCGACAGAGCGAGACTCCATCTCAAATAATAATAATAATAATAATAATAATAAAGTAAAACACACAATTTTTTCTCTTGCACAAGTTCTGAAGGTCAGTAGTCCCACACGGGGGCCGGGCGCAGTGGCTCACGCCTATAGTCCCAGCACTTTGGGAGGCCGAGGCGGGTGGATCACCTGAGGTCAGGAGATCAAGACCAGCCTGGCCAACACAGTGAAACCCTATCTCTACTAAGAATACAAAAATTAGCCAATTGTGGTGTCGGGTGCCTGTAATCCCAGCTACTCCGGAAGCTGAGGCAGAAGGATCGCTTGAACCCGGCGGGGCGGAGGTTGCAGTGAGCCGAGATCGCACCATTGCACTCCAGCCTGGGTGACAGAACGAGACGACGTCTCAAAAAATAAAAATAAAAAAGAAGTTCCACACGGGTCTCGCTGGGGGAAGATCGAGGTGCTGGCAGAGCCGCGTTTCTTCTGGCAGCTCCAAGGAGAATCTGCGCCTTTCCAGGCTCCTAGAGGCCGCCCACATTCCCTGGCTCGAGCCCCCTTCCTCCATCTCCGAATCCCGCAATGGTAGCCAAGTCCTTCTCTTATCCCATCTCTAACCATAGAGGGCAGGCATCTCCTTTTCTTTCTTTTTTTTTTTATTTTTTGAGCTGGAGTCTCGCTGTGTTGCCCAGGCTGGAGCACGATCTCAGCTCACTGCAACCTCCGCCTCCCGGGTTCAAGCGATTCTCCCGCTTCAGCCTCCCAAGTAGCTGGGATTACAGGCACACGCCGCCATGCCCACCTTTTTCTTTTTTGTATGTTTAGTAGAGACAGGGTTTTACCATGTTGGCTAGTCTAGTCTCGAACTCCTGACCTCAAGTGATCTGACCATCTCAGCCTCCTAATGTGCTGGGATTCCACCGCACCCGGCCAGGCATCTCCTCTTCTACGGACGCTTCGAGGACAGTGGGCCATCTGTATAACCCAGGATGAGCCCCTGTGTGAAAGTCCTCAACTCAGTCCCCCCTGCAGAGCCCCTTTGGCCGGGGAGGGTGGGACACCCACAGGTTCCAGGGATGAGGGCCCCGTGGTCTCTGCGGCCGCCATTCTGCTGACCACCCCCAATTGCACTTCCACTCACTCACAGCACAAGTGTCTGTTTCCAGCGCACACCCCTGCCGTTCCAACCAACGTTCGTCTCAACCTCAACATCCCTTTCCTCTGGGAAGCCTTCCTCAGTCTCCCCCAGGCCTGGGTGTGGCCTGGGGCACCTCTGCTATCTGGGCATCCTCTACCACAGAACAACACTGGATTGTTACTGTTTACCTGTCAGGATTTACCTCGAGGGAGACAGAGCCTGGGGGGGTGAGCAGAGGCCACGGCACCCACGGTGGGTGTCTGAGCCAGGGAGGTGTTATGGCAGCTGGGCTACGAAGTGGGCCACGGGGGCCAGGCTGCGGGTGGAGGTCCTAGGATGAGCCTCGGGGCTGGATAGGGTAGGGAGAGGGGCAGAGCCGGGAGAGGGGAGGTCGTCACTGGGGTCTCAGGAGGAGGCAGTGCCCCAGAAAAGGCCAGTGACCTGTTTGAGGTCACCCCACAGAGCCTCTGGGTTAGGGAGGAAGACAGAGCCGGGAGCAGGAGGCCACTGGCAGCTGGCCTCGGTTTCCCCGGAGAGGGCCGGAACCCACGCCAGCCAGACAATGACCCTTTGATTCGCACAGCCCAGGCCGGAGTGGCTGAGCCACAGCGGGGTCAGGTCTTGGCCAAGGTCACACTGTCCAGCCCCCGCACACCCTCAGTGAGAACACAGGGTCCTGTCCCTGCCCCGCTCCCCAACCCGGGGAGATTCCCAGGGGAATGCCAGAGGCCAAGGCCAGGTCAAGACGGCGGGGTGTCCCCCTCACGGCCACTAGGGCAGGAACTTGGCCCCTGGCCACTGGCTGCGAGGGGACACAGTCAGGCTGGGCAGCTGAGGTGGAGGAAAGGGTACAGGTGCGTCGTCCGTGGGCGCAGGTCTCACTTACGCCAGAGAAGGGGCTGTGCCGTGGGGCTGCTGGACGCCTCCGTTTCCACACCTGGGGGGCGGGCAACGCCGGAACAGCCAGCGGCCAGACACAGGCGTCCCCAGGAGACACCCAACTGCTCTCCATCTCCTCAACCTTCTTTATTTTCCTGAAAGCATTTACCAGTCTTTGAAGTTACAGATTAATTTGTCTCTGCATTTTACTGTCTATGGCCCCCCCAAACCAGGAGCTGGGTGAGCGTGTGATGGGGTCTGCCTTGGTCACCACGGCACCCCAGCACCCTGCAGGGCCCCTCTGGCCAACAAGAGATGTTCACTGATGGTTCCTTAGAAGCGGGAACAGAGGGGCTCCGCGGAACCCTTGAGCTCGCCACGGGCGCCCTGACAGATCCGGAGGCCTCCACCGCAGCATCAGCTCCCAAGTAGGAAATGTGTCTGGCTGCAGCAAAGCCCCTCCGGGCACAGCGCCTCCGGGCCCACGCAGATGTCGCTGTCATAAATTGTGGGAAACGCCTCTGCTGGAAACAGTGTTTGAAACAGTGTTTGCTGAATCTCGGAGGGAGAGGAAAAAAACCTAGTAAACATTCTTGTTGATATGACCTGGGGGAACCTTCCCAAAGGCTTGGAAGGCTGTTGGGGGCAGAGTTGCCCAGGGGCCCAGGACAAAGGCCTGGCGTGCAGGCACACACGCACACACACAGACAGCGGCCTCCCTGGGGGCCTTGGCTGGGCGAGGCCTGCTGTTGTCCACGATGCTGGAAGGAGCTGTGTCTCTGGGTCTGTCCCGGCCGCACCCCGTTCTGTCCCACACCCAACCTCTCCCCACCCACAGGCCGGCTCCAGCGGCCAGGTGGACGGGTGGGCGGCCTGCGCCATGAGCAGGGAACCATATCCAGCTGAGGTTGTGGGTGGGTGGGGCAGGTCGGCACCAAGGAGGCCGGGTTGGGGGGCTCAGACTATGAAAGTGACCACATGCAAATCACAGAAACGGGGTGCAGGGATCCACAGACGTGCTCCTCGTGGGTCCCCGCTGGCTCACCACCACCCCTGCAACTGAAGATCCCCACACCCACTTTGACTCCTGGAGACGGCTCCTCCATCCACCCAAAAGGCTGCCACCACCTCGAACCCACACCCCGGTCCCAGTTCCGCCCTGGGTCCAGCCACATCTCCCCAGATGCATTCTATGGCTCCGGGAGGGGACCCGGGCGCGCGCCCCCAGCTGCCCCCCGCAGCGGCCGGGCCCGGCGCCTGCCCACCCCGCGCGGGACACGGCCTCGCCCCCGCCACTCCCGCGCCGCGCCCCGCCCCGTGCCCCGCCCCGCCCGCGGCCCGCGGGACCTTTATAGGGAGCGCCGGCCGCGCGCTGGGAAGTCGGTGCCGCTGCCGTCTCTGCGTTCGCCATGCGTCCCGGGGCGCCAGGGCCACTCTGGCCTCTGCCCTGGGGGGCCCTGGCTTGGGCCGTGGGCTTCGTGGGCTCCATGGGCTCGGGGGATCCCGCGCCCGGTGAGTGGGGCGGCCAGAGGGGCGGGCGGGGCGGGCCACCCACGTGGGGCTGCCCGGAATGCGGCCGGGGGGACGTCGGGGGGCGCGGCGGCGGTGGGGGCGAGGGCGGTGTCCGGCGCAAGCTGGAGCCGGGAGGGTCTGAAGGGGGGTCACCAGGAGGTCAGCAGAGCAGAGGTTCCTAATCACAATGACCGCTGACATTTATTGAGCGCTTAGTGTCTACCTCTCCCCTCCCTGAACCCGTGCCATCCCAGTAGTGCCGGAGCTCTCTTCATCTCCGTCTTCCAGATGGGGAAACTGAGGCTCAGGGTCACACAGACTGTAGGCGGCAAAGCCAGGGTTCTAGCCGCGACCGTCTGGGTCGGTCCTGGTGCCCTGAGAGGCAGCGCTGGGTGTCTGGAGCCAGGCCCTCCAGCTGGGGCTGAGAGCTTCCCTGGGTCCTGGGTAGACCAGGCATGGAGACTCACACCTGGGACTTGCCGGGAGGCGCCAGGCAGGAGACGGCCCCACTCCTGGCCTCAGTTTCCCCTATGATGGGTGCCAAGGTGCTGCATTCCCCAAGCTGGTCCCTGGCAGTGTCTGTGAACCAGCGAGTGCTCTGGGAAGGGGGCTGTGGCTGTTCCTGCCCCCAGGGACAGGGGAAGAAACTGGGGGCTCTCTGGCTCCCCACCCCCCATCCCTGCAGCCCCACCCCACCCCAGCCCCGCGCCAAAGGGAGAGCAGAGCCCCCTCCCCGAAGGCCACGTCCCTGGGGAGACAGTGAGCTCATGCGAGGGGAATGTTCCCAAGTTGAGTGAGTAAGAGGCGGGCCAGGCGGTGGGGGGGCTGCCAGGCGCAGGGCTCCACGTGCCCTCGCCCTCGGGTGCTGTCTAGACAGAGGGCAGAGGCGGGAGAAGCGGTTCCAGGGCCCACTGACCCTGACATGCCCAGTGCCTGGCGTTGGGTGGTGTTTGACGGGTTGGGCAGGGTGCCAGCCCCCGGCCTGGGGGCTCGGAGGGAACGAGGGGGGACCTCCTGGGATGGGTGAGGGTTGGTGGTGAGGGTGTTGGGGGGGGCATAGAGCTAGAGGGGAGGAGGCATCTCCAGGGACCCGGAACCAGGGTGGGGACCCCCATGTGGTTTTCTACCCCTCTTCCTGGGTTGGGGTAGATCATCCCGTGCGTAACTACTGAGCACTACCTGCATGCATCTGTGGGCGGGCCAGAAGCTGGGTGTCAGGAGTGGCCCAGGAGAGCACCCCGTCCCCTGGCCCGCAGGTGGTGTTTGTTGGCTCCAGCAGGGCCAGGAGGCCACCTGCAGCCTGGTGCTCCGGACTGACGTCACCCGGGCCGAGTGCTGTGCCTCCGGCAGCATTGACACCGCCTGGTCCAACCTCACTCACCCGGGGAACAAGATCAACCTCCTTGGCTTCTTGGGCCTTGTCCACTGCCTTCCCTGCAAAGGTGAGACCCCAGGCCAGAAGCAGGGCAGGCGTCTCAGCTCAGGACCAGCCAAAAACAGTCACAGTGGTCGAGGGTAAAACATGCGGGGCTGAGCCTATCACAGGGCTTGCAGGGGGGATCCTGGTCTCAGAGAGGGACTGGGGGCACCTCCCAGTTCCCAGGCTTCAGTCTCTTGCAGCTTAGGACTCAGGACGAGGCCTGAGGACTCCCCACGTGGCTGAGCCTTTGCTGGGGTGAGCTCTCTGCCTGGGTGGCTCTTCGATAAATGTCTGGCTTACAACTAGCTCCTGGGAAGGTGGGTTTGCCATTCTGGCCTGTGACCCCAAATGTTCACACCAGGGACCTTCACTGCAGACTCCAGGGTCTGTGGTGGGGTTACAGCTGCATGTTTAACAAGCATTTGCCTCGGGACCCGGGTTTTTTTTTTTTTTTTTTTTTTTTGAGATGGAGTTTCATTCTTGTTGCCTAGGCGGGAGTGAAATGGCACGATCTCGGCTCACCGCAACCTCCACTCCTCAGGTTCAAGCGATTCTCCTGCCTCAGCCTCCCTAGTAGCTGGGATTATAGGCTTGCGCCACCACACCCAGCTAATTTTTTGTATTTTTAGTAGAGACGGGGTTTCTCCATGTTGGTCAGGCTGGTCTCGAACTCCCGACCTCAGGTGATCCGCCTGCCTCGGCCTCCCAAAGTGCTGGATTACAGGCGTGAGCCACGCGCCCGGCCACTCGGGACCCTCTTCTGAGACAATGCCTTCCCCATCAAACTAGGGGCTCTTGGGTGGCAGAGAACGAATGAATGAGTTAAGATATACTCTCCGCACTGGAGGATGAATTTTTTGTTTTGTTTTTTTTTAAGACGGAGCATTGCTGTCACCCAGGCTGGAGTGCAGTGGTGCAATCTCGGCTCACTGCAACCTCGGCCTCCTGGGTTCAAGCGATTCTCTTTCCTCAGCCTCCCCAGTGGCTGGGACTACAGGTGTGCACTGCCACGCCTGGCTAAGTTTTATATTTTTGGTAGAGATGGGGTTTCATCACATTGGCCAGGCTGGTCTCAAACTCCTGACCTCAAGTGATCTGCCAGCCTTGGCCTCCCAAAGTGCTGGGATTACAGGCATGAGCCACCATGCCTTTGTTGGGGCACTTGAAGGAGGTGGGCATTAGAGCTGGGGTGTTGGGGGATGTCTAGGAGTTTGCCAGATGGAGCTGGTATGGGAGAGGGGATCAGAAGAGAACATGGCTTGAGGTTAGGTCCTGGTGGGTGGGGTGAGTCAGAGGAGCCAGGGGGAGGCTGGAGCTGAGGGGTGCAGACCCGAAGGCCAGGCTGAGGAACTCTGTTGGCCTCTGAGATGTGATTAATCCCAGATCAGCCTGGCTGGGTGGTCCTGAACTCATTGCCACATACCCCTGGCTCCCTCCAGACCCCCCTCTGGCTTCTGGGAGAAGGACAGACTTCAGAAAGTGCCTGGCCTGGGCATGAGACGGCCCAGGACCCCCCACCCCCAACCTCATCTGGCCCTGGGGACGGGAACTCAGGCCCCCTTCCGTTCTCGCTTGTATGAAAGCCATCCTGGCCAAGCATTTCCAGATGTGCCTGTGAGCCGCTGTGCAGGGGCCGCCCAGGTGCGGCCCACATGCCCTGCAGGGCTGCGTGGGGGGCGCTGGCCATCCTCTAAGGAGTGCCTGACTGCCTTGTAAGTGGGGCTCCCCCGTCAGCCCCGCTTTACACACAGAGAAACTGAGGCTGACGCATAAACAACAGCTGTGTTCAGAGGCCCCAACAGACCCACAGACAACAGAAAGGGGACCGGTCATCCGGGTCCTGCTGCAGCTTTCAAGCTGAGGTGCTTGGGTCCCCTGCACTCATAGCTGCGACCCGGCCTCAGTTTCCCCATCTGTAAAATGACGACTTGGAAGGATGCAATGAGCCTAGGTGGCGATGAACATCACATGAAAAGCGGGGGCGGGGACCCCAGAGTTTCCCTAGCAGGACCTCAGTATCCCTGCCTGAGCAGTGGGGCTGCGGGGCAACTCCTGGTTCAGAGGCCTAGGGCTGTGGGCGGCCCCTCCCCTGGAATCGCTCCCCAGGCCAGGAGGGGTGTCCAGAGCTCCGCCCTCCCCGACGCCTCCTGGGGGAAGATTCCGGCAGCCCCAGACTCGCGCCTGGCAAGGGCGGAACACCCCAGGCTGACGCAGCTGGGGCCCCTCCGGCCTTCCCAGAAAAGCGCGTGCATCGGGGGCAGACGTCAGCCAGCTACAAGGAGGAGCGGCCCGAGGCTGCGTAGCTCCGCCGGACCCCGATTCCGGGCAGAGACCCCGCGGCCTGCGCGCACCGAGCCCAGCCCCCGCCCCCAGCCCCACCGGTCCCGCGCCCCGACCCGGAGCCCTGCCCCTGGGAACCCGAACGCCCCGACTCCGACTGACCCTGACCTGGGACGGCGCCCCCGCCTCCGCCCTGCAGAGGGGGCGCAGGGAGGGGCCCCGAGGCCTTCGCGCGGCCCCACGCCCGGGAACCTCCCGTGCCCGGCCCCACGCGCGTGTCCTGTGTCCGCAGATTCGTGCGACGGCGTGGAGTGCGGCCCGGGCAAGGCGTGCCGCATGCTGGGGGGCCGCCCGCGCTGCGAATGCGCGCCCGACTGCTCTGGGCTCCCGGCGCGGCTGCAGGTCTGCGGCTCAGACGGCGCCACCTACCGCGACGAGTGCGAGCTGCGAGCCGCGCGCTGCCGCGGCCACCCGGACCTGCGCGTCATGTACCGGGGCCGCTGCCGCAGTACGTGGGGGCGGGGTCTGTGGAGGGGCGGGGCGGGCCTGGGGCGGGGCGGGACCTACCAGACCTGCGCGTCATGTATCGAGGCTGCTGCCGCAGTACGTGGGGGCGGGGCCTGGGGCGGGGCCACCCGGACCTGAGCGTCACGTTACGGGGCTGCTGCTGCAATGCGTGACGGCGAGGCCTGCGTGACGGCCCGGCCTCCGGGGGCGGGGCCTGCTGGAGGGGCGGGGCCGCTGCCGCAGTACGTGGGGGCGGGGCCTCCAGCCCACTATATGTCACGCGGGTCGCGGTGGGGCCTAATTAAGGGCGCGTTTACACTTCCGAGGGAGTATTACGGGGTGGGGTCTTTTGTAGGGTTGAGATTTGGAAAGTAGTGGGCCTCTGGGGCTCACATTGGGCGAGAGGTATGTGGCATGGTCAGAGCGGGAGTGTGACGCAGCGAGGGGCTTGTGGGTGTAACCAGAGGGGCATGATGGAACCAGGGGGTGAGACTTTGGGTCACGGAATGGGCGGGGCTCTTGACTGGGGCGTGGTTCCTGGGTGGAGATGGGCGGGGATTTGTGGGTGGAGCTTGGGTGGGCGGCCCCGCAGTCGCGGAGGGGCGGGGCTTTGGGTAACGGGTTAGGGGTTACGAGGAGGTGTGGCTCCTGGGTACAATGGGAGGGGCAAGGCTTGTGGGTGGAGCCTGAGGGGTTGGTTGGGCTCGTGGAGGGGCGGGGCTTTGTGGGTGGTAAGAGGGTGGGGCTTATGGCTAAAGCAAGAGGTGGGGCTTCTGGAAGGGGAGTGACTCCTGGGTAGAATCGGGGGGTGGGGCTTGTGGGAGCTTTAGGGGGTGGGACTTTTGGGTAACGTAAGGGGCGGAGCTCCTGGAAGGGGTGTGGCTCCTGAGTACAATTGGAGGGTCAGGGCTTGTGGGTGGAGCCTGGTGGTGGGTGGGACTTTATGGGTGGTAAGGGGACGGGGCTTCTGGAAGGGGAATGACCCCTGGGTACAATCGGGGACAGGGCTTGTGGGAGCTTTAGGGGGTGGGACTTGTGGGTAACATAAGGGGCGGGGTTCCTGGAAGGGGTGTGGCTCCTGGGTACAATTGGAGGGGCAGGGCTTGTGGGTGGAGCTCAAGGGGTGGGATGGAGAGGGGGGCTCATGGGGAGGTGCGGGGGGCTTGTGTCCTGCCAGAGGGTTTTCTCAACTTGGGGGTTAAGGGCAGGTCTTGGGGCCAAGAGCCCTGCGGGGTTCTCAGCGAGATGTCTCCTGAACTGTCCCTGGCACCCGGCCTGCAGAGTCCTGTGAGCGCGTGGTGTGCCCGCGGCCACAGTCGTGCGTCGTGGACCAGACGGGCAGCGCCCACTGCGTGGTGTGTCGGGCGGCGCCCTGCCCTGTGCCCTCCAGCCCCGGCCAGGAGCTTTGCGGCAACAACAACGTCACCTACATCTCCTCGTGCCACCTGCGCCAGGCCACCTGCTTCCTGGGCCGCTCCATCGGTGTGCGCCATGCGGGCAGCTGCGCAGGTGCAAACGCAGGGCGAGGGCACAGGCCTGTCCTGGGGGCCGGAGAACCCCCTGCCGGGCGCCCTCAATGCTCTTATCCACCCTTGCAGGCACCCCTGAGGAGCCGCCAGATGGTGAATCGGAGGAAGAGGAAGAGAACTTCGTGTGAGCCTGCAGGACAGGCCTGGGCCTGGTGCCCGAGGCCGCCCCCCACCCCGTTATTTATTGCCACAGCAGAGTCTAATTTATATCCCATGGACACTCCCTAGGGCCTGGATTCAGACCACTTGGGGACCCCAGAACCCCCCTGGAAGGACTGAGGAAGGGAGGCCTGGGGGCCGGCTGGTGGGTGGGGTAGACCTGCATTCTGGACACCGAGCCCCTGATTTAGGGCCTTTCTCTAAGAAGCTCCAGCCCCTACCCTAAGACCTATTGCTGGGGAGGACTCCACACTTCTGCTCTGCTCCTTTGGGGATAAACCTGTTAATTATTGCTACCATTAAGAGGGCTGGGCATTCCCTGCTGGTAATTCCTGAAGAGGCATGACTGCTTTTCTCAGCCCCAACCGTCCTAGAACAGGGGCCTTGGGCTTAGGCCAGGAGGAGCAGAGGAGGTCTAGCCTGGGTGTGTACGGAAGGTCTAGCCTGGGTGAGTACGGAGGGTCTAGCCTGGGTGTGTACGGAGGGTCTAGCCTGGGTGTGTACGGAGGGTCTAGCCTGGGTGAGTACAGAGGGTCTAGCCTGGGTGAGTACGGAGGGTCTAGCCTGGGTGTGTAAGGAAGGTCTCGCCTGGGTGTGTAAGGAAGGTCTAGCCTGGGTGTGTATGGAGGGTCTAGCCTGGGTGAGTACGGAGGGTCTAGCCTGGGTGTGTATGGAAGGTCTAGCCTGGGTGAGTACGGAGGGTCTAGCCTGGGTGTGTAAGGAAGGTCTAGCCTGGGTGAGTACGGAGGGTCTAGCCTGGGTGAGTACAGAGGGTCTAGCCTGGGTGTGTACGGAGGGTCTAGCCTGGGTGAGTACGGAGGGTCTAGCCTGGGTGTAAGGAGGGTCTAGCCTGGGTGTGTACAGAGGGTCTAGCCTGGGTGTGTACGGAGGGTCTAGTCTGAGTGTGTGTGGGGACCTCAGAACACTGTGACCTCAGTCCAGCAAGCCAGGCCCTTCATGAAGGCCAAGAAGGCTGCCACTGTCCTGCCAGCCCAAGAGCTCCAGGTTCGCCACGGCCTCTGTATGCCCCTTCCCATCCTGCGAAGGCCGTTGAGAAATGCCCAGTGTGACCCATGGGAAAGGGCACGGCCTATCCTCCTGACACGGGCCGTGCTCAGCCACAGAACCGCCCAGCGCCTCCCCTGCTGCCGTCCACGGTCAGTTCACTAGGCGACATTACATGGTCTCAGGCATGCGGCAGCTCAGCGCAGGGCACTATGTCCAGCGGAGCCCAGTCCACTGTGGGGGGACTCCGGCAGGGACCACGGACCCCTGCTCACCCACTGGCCCCGAGGGGGGTGTAGACACCAAGACTCACGCATGTGTGACATCTGGAGTCCTGGAGCCGGGTGTCCCAGCAGCACCACTAGGTGCCTACTGCCTCCACAGTGGGGTTCACACCCAGAGCTTCTCGGTCCCCTACATGTAGCCCGCCCCGGCTACATGCCAGACCTGCCTCACCCACCAGCACAGCCGGAGCTGGCGACACCAGCCAGGTGCTGGTCTTGGGCCAGTTGTCCCACGACGGCTCACCCTCCCCTCCATCTGGGTTGTCGCTCAGAATTGCCTACCTGTGCCTGCGTGTAAACCAGAGCCTCAGACCAGCTATGGGGAGGGGACGATGTGGAGGAAATCCAGCTTCCCCGATCTGGGGTGAGGAGTGCCGGGAGCTTGGGCATCCTCCTCCAGCCCCCAGGCAGTGCCTTACCTGTGGTGCCCAGAAAAGTGCCCCTGGGCTGGTGGGTCTACAGGAGCCTCAACCAGGCAGCCCTCCCCACCCTGGGGCCCTGCCTCACCAAAGAAATAAAGACTCAAGCCATTTTGGGGTGTCAAGGCCTCAGTTTGTCTCCTCTCTCAGGGCTTCAGGCCACCCCCTCGGCCATGGGATTGGCAGCCTGGGGCCTGGGGCCTGGGGTGCTGTGTGGGGGCTCTGGAGGCACCAGAAGAGAGACCCAGCATTAGTCCTTGGGCAGCCTCTGGCCACCTCTGGGCCTCAGTGCCTCTCCAGGCAGTGGACAAGCCCAGGAGGGGCTGAGGCAGTGCGGGAGGGGAGGGAGAGGAAATTGGCCTTTTGGGAGGGCACACAGGATAGACAAGATGGCTTAGGGCACCCCTAAGACACCAGCTGGCTTGGGGCCCAGAAATGGAGGCCCAGCCTTGAAGGACTTGGGTGAACAATAGCAGTAATAATAATAACAGGATTAGGGCCAGGGCAGGGTAGCTCACCCCTGTAATCCCAGCGCTTTGAGAGGCCAAAGTGGGTGGATCACTTGAGGCCAGGAGTTTCAGACCAGCCTGGGCAACATAGTGAGACCCTCGTGTATCTACATTAAAAAAAAAAAAAAAAGGTCAAGTGCCCCTGTAGTCCCAGCTACTCAGGAGGCTGAGGTGGGAAGATGGCTTGAGCCCAGGTTGTCAAGGCTGCAGTGAGCTAGGATGGCACCACTGCACTCCAGCCTGGGTGACACAGTGAGACACTGTTTCTAAGATAATAATAATAGCATAATCAGCTAGCAGTGGTGGTTCATGCCTGTAATCCTAGCAGTTTGGGAGGCCGAGGCAGGTGAATCACAAGGTCAGGAGTTCGAGACCAGCCTGGCCAACATGGTGAAACCCTGTCTCTACTACAAATACAAAAATTAGCCAGGTGTAGTGGCGGGTGCCTGTAATCCCAGCTACTCAGGAAACTGAGACAGGAGAATTGCTTGAACCTGGGAGGCAGAGGTTGCAGTGAGCCAAGATCGTGCCACTGTACTCCAGCCTGGGTGACAGAGCAAGACTCTATCTTGAAAAAAAAAAAAAAAATTAGCCAGCTGTGGTGTCACGTGCACGTAATTCCAGCTACATGGGAGGGTGAGGCGAGAGAATCGCTTTAACTCAGGAGAAGGAGGTTGCAGTGAGCCGAGATCACACCACTGCACTCCAGCCTGGGTGACAGAAGGAGACTCTGTTTCAAAATAATAATAATAATAAAAAGGCCGGGCGCGGTGGCTCACGCCTGTAATTCCAGCACTTTGGGAGGCCGAGGCGGGTGGATCACGAGGTCCGGAGATGGAGACCATCCTGGCTAACACAGTGGAACCCCGTCTCTACTAAAAAATACAAAAAAAAATTAGCTGGGCGTGGTGGCGGGTGCTGTGGTCCCAGCCTCCGGAGGCTGAGGCAGGAGAATCACATGAACCTGGGAGGCAGAGCTTGCAGTGAGCCGAGATTGCGCCACTGCACTCCAGCCTGGGCGACAAAGCGAGACTCCGTCTCAAAAAAATAAATAAAAATAAAAATTAATAATAAGAAAGAAATAAATAAAATTTAAAAATAAAAAATAACACAATAACAAGCTGTGACAGTAACATCAGCTGGGACTTGCCGTGCACCTGGCCCTATTCTCCGTGGTTTTCAGAGGATGAACGCCAGGCTGGATAGGAGGCCAGACCCTCTTGGGATTCTATGGTGTGGCCGGCGCAAGCCCGCAGTGGTGTCCAGCGGCCCCCACGCCCTGCAGAGGGAGCTCAGGGCTTCCTAGCCTCCGTTCCCAGCCTACTTACTCATCTGCCGTGTGGCTAGCCGGCTGGAGGGAGGTGGAGGCACAGCGTTCCAGGTGGGAGGCTGCAGGAGTGTGGGTTGCAGGCCTGCAGGGGTGGACCCAGAGGGGTTCACGGTAGGGGGCATGGGAAAGTGGAAAGGGGCTGCGGGCAAGGAGCTGTGACACAAACACGGGTGGACCCTGCCGCTGACCGCCCGAGGGTGAGGCTGGAAGTCAGTTAACATTTTACTGGGTTAGATTCTGCCCTTTGCATATGGAACGGGTGTCCCCTGCCGCTGCCCGTCCCACCCCAACAAGCTGTGGGTGAACATCAGGCTTCCCGGTGTCTGGGGCCCCAGGGACCCCCTGCCCCAGCCATGGAACATTCCAGGCCTGGAGCAGCAACCTCATTTGCATGCCGCAAGGCTGTGGCTCAGGCGACTCCTCCTGGGGGCCTGGTGGTCCCACGCAGGGGGCCGGGCTGGGGGCTGCTCCGCCGAACCACGTCCCAGATCCAGGCCACAAAGGAGGACACCTTCGTGTACACATCGGGGGTCTTCGGGTCGCCGCACCAGAGGCCGGAGAAGGACACGAGGCCGTGAGCCCGGTTCCTGCACACCAGGGGCCCCCCGGAGTCGGCCTGGAGTAAAAGGAGAGGTGAGGTCAGGGCCTCTGGGAGCTGCGGCAGGCACATCTCACCACCACCCTCCCTGCCTCAGAACCCTCTTGACTCCCTACTGCTCTCCAAGGAAAAAGTAAACTCATCTCTGCCATCCAGGCCCTGAGGACCCGGCCCCCACCCACTTCTCTGCCCGCCTTCCCCCGCCAGCCTCCTCGGTGCTCCAGCCTTTGCACAGCCTGGAGGCCTGTTCCTGGCCTGTGCTGGATGCTACGTGTGTAAGCATTCGAGTCTGCAGTGCTCTGGGCAGTGCACAACCTGCACAGCTGTACGCGGCCGCCCTCCAGTAATGGGTCTCTCTGCCTTGCATGTGTTTCCTCCAATCTTCTAAGGATTCCTTCAAGTCTCAGCTCAAAGGTGCTGTCTTTGGAGAGGGCTCCCCGAATACTCACCCTAAAATCTCTCATCCTACCCTCCTAACTGCCATCTGGAATCCACTCTGACACCAGAAACTATTCGGGTGGCAGTTTTACAGATGGAGAAGAAGAGGCCCAGAGAAATCAAGTGACTTTTCCAAGGTCACACATTGGGAAAGTGGACAGTCTCTTTTCTCCTGGGCTTAGGCTGCCGGGCTCCAGAGTGTGTGTCCTGAACCAAGTCGCTCTCTTGCCTGCAAAAGAACTTCCAGGCCCCGTGTCTCCCTTAGCACCAGGGGATTCGTTTATCCGACAAGATTTTAGGAGTGGGAGCTGCTTCCTCTCAATCTGTTACTTCCCTCTACTGAACACTGCTTGTGCAAATACACAAGTGTGTGGCTCTTTGTGCAGTGCACAACCTGCGCAACTGAACATGACAGCCCTGCATGACCCTTGCCAACTCCCTGCCTTTCCTGGGCCTCAACTTCTCCATCTGGTCCAATATCAATGGGACTCAGTTCCCAAGGCCCTTCCTGGCCCTGACTGTCTCTGTGGGCCTTGGTTTCCCCATACAGTAAGTGGGTGGAGCAGGGAGGGGATCTTACCGAGCAGAAGCCTCGCCTGTGCCTGTCCCCACTGCGGGTGCAGAGCATCGTATGGCTCAGGTGGCCCTTCCAGGAGCTGTTGCAGACGTCCAGGTCCAGCACTCGGACCTCGGCCTCCATCAGTCCAGGCGGCAGATCCTCAAAGTCAGACACGAAGCCCCAGCCAGCCACCCGGCACCGTGTCCCGGCTGTGGGGGGCCCGGCCCGTCTCCCTGGCAGCCTCAGCAGCCCCACTGCAGGGCCCAGGACAGCAGAGCCGTTCAGCTGCAGGGAAAGCATGAGTTCAGGCCACCAGGCTCCCTCCCCACCCCTGCTCCTGCCTCAGTTTATCCATGGGACCCCTGGTTCTGCCCTTGTGAAGCGAAATCAATGGTGGCCACCATGAGGCCGGGTCAGGAGGCCCCGTTCCTTCTGCCAACATAAACCCCTACCCCTTGGGTCTCCAGTGTCACCGTCAGTTGCCCAAAGGGTCTTTCTTTTTTTCTTTTTTTTTGAGAGTCTCACTCTGTTGTCCAGGCTGGACTGTAGTGGCGTGATCTCAGCTCACTGCAACCTCCACCTCCCGGGTTCAACCCATTCTCCTGCCTCGGCCTCCCAAGTAACTGGGATTACAGGCGTGCACCACCACACCTGGCTAATTTTGGTATTTTAGTAGGAATGGGGTTTCACCACGTTGGCCAGGCTGGTCTCCAACTCCTGACCTCAGGTGATCCACCCGCCTCGGCCTCCCAAAGTTCTGGGATTACAGAGTGAGCCACCGTGCCCAGTCTCAAAGAGTCTTTCAAACCCCATCTCCTTCCTTGCTCTAAGCCCTCCCTTGGCTCCCCAGTGCCCTCAGGACAAAACCTCTTTGCTCACCAGCCAGGGCCTCTGAGGGCTCTCCAGCCTCAGCCTCCCCTCTGGCTGGACAGGATGAATTTACAGCCACTCCCTGGGCCTGCCACGCACCTCTGCTCACACCGGACCCCCAGCATGGACCCTTTTCCTGTTCAGCCTCCACATCTCAGCGCAGATGCCACCTGTCCCAGGAAGTCTTCCCAGATTGCCAGGCTAGGACATGAGTCTCCTCTGGGCTCCCTGTAGCCCGTCAAGGCTGGTTTATCAAGTGAAGATTGTGTGACACTCTGGGCTCTGCATGGCCCAGCACCGGGCCTCTGGCCCTGGCCCTGGCCCTGGCCCTGGTGCCTGGCACGTGGCTGATACTCAGTTAACAGGCCTGGGAAGGATGGCTTTAATCCCTGGCTCTGGTTCTCTGACTTGTGCATCTTGGGTATATCCCTGACATTCCTGATGTCTACCCCAGCCTCAGTTTCCCCATCTGTACAATGGCCTGGGTGAACCAGAGCAGGTTCTAGGCTTCAGGGTTTCACGGATGAGAAAAATTCACCCAAAAGCTTTGGCCACTGGCGCTTGCTGCCTCCTTTTATCTTATTTTTTTTTAGACGGAGTCTCGCTCTGTCGCCCGGGCTGGAGTGCAGTGGCTCGATCTTGGCTCACTGCAAGCTCCGCCTCCCGGGCTCACATCATTCTCCTGCCTCAGCCGAGTAGCTGGGACTACAGGCGCCCGCCACCTCGCCCGGCTAATGTTTTTGTATCTTCTGTAGAGACGGGGTTTCACCGTGTTAGCCAGGATGGTCTTGATCTCCTGACCTCGTGATCCGCCCGCCTCGGCCTCCCAAAGTGCTGGGATTACAGGCATGAGCCACTGCACCCGGCGGTGAAACCTTATTTCTACCAAAAATATAAAAATTAGCCGGGCGTGGTGGAGGCGCCTGTGATCCCAGCTACTCGGGAGGCTGAGGCAGGAGAATCGCCTGAGCCCGGGAGGTCGAGCTTGCGATGAGCCGAGATCTCGCCACTGCACTCCAGCCTGGGCGACAGAGTGAGACTCTGTCTCAAAAACCAAACATGTGTCAGATACTCCTACGGACCACCCCTTCCCACCCCCTGCCCCGGGCTCACCCGCAGCAGGCAGATGTCGTTGACGTGGGTCACAGGGTGGAAGTCGGGGTGGTTGGTGACAGCACTGATACCAAACACCTGCTGGGTGGGCTCTGCGGTACGCAGGGCATGGGCGCCCAGCACCACCAGGCCGGTGCGGAGGTCTCTGCAGGGAGGAAGGGGTGGGCGAGACGGGGGTGAGGGGCTGCCTGTCCTGGGCCTCAGTCCACTCATCTATGAAATAGAGGCCTAGGCCGGGCGTGGTGGCTCACGCCTGTCATCCCAGCACTTTGGGAGGCTGAGGCGGGTGGATCATGAGGCCAGGAGTTCTAGACCAGCCTGGCCAACGTGGTGAAACCCCATCTTTACCAAAAATACAAAATTAGCCGAGCGTGGTGGCAGGTGCCTGCAATCCCAGCTACTCAGGAGGCTGAGGCAGGAGAATCGCTTGAACCCGGGAGGCAGAGGCTGCAGTGAACCAAGATCACCCTACTGCACTCCAGTCTGGGTGACAGAGCAAAACTCTGTCTCAAAAAAAATTACTTTGCCAGGTGCGGTGGCTCACATCTGTAATCCCAGCACTTTGGGAGGCCGAGACGGGTGGATCACGAGGTCAGGAGATCGAGACCATCCTGGCTAACACGGTGAAACCCCGTCTCTACTAAAAATACAAAAAACGGCCGGGCGCGGTGGCTCACGCCTGTAATCCCAGCACTTTGGGAGGCCGAGGCGGGCGGATCACAAGGTCAGGAGATCGAGACCATGGTGAAACCCCGTCTCTACTAAAAATACAAAAAATTAGCCGGGCGAGGTGGCAGGTGCCTGTAGTCCCAGCTACTTGGGAGGCTGAGGCAGGAGAATGGCAGGAACCCGGGAGGCGGAGCTTGCAGTGAGCCGAGATCGCGCCACTGCACTCCAGCCAGGGGGACAGAGCAAGACTCCATCTCAAAAAACAAAAAACAAAAAACAAAAAACAAAAAACTAGCCGGGCGAGGTGGCGGCGCCTGTAGTCCCAGCTACTCGGGAGGCTGAGGCAGGAGAATGGTGTGAACCCGGGAGGCAGAGCTTGCAGTGAGCTGAGATCGCGCCACTGCACTCCAGCCTGGGCCACAGAGCGAGACTCCACCTCAAAAACAACAACAACAAAAAACAATTACTTTTGCACCAACTTAATTTCCTTTTTCTTTTTCTTTTTTCTTTTTTTTCAGACAGAGTCTCACTCTGTCCCCCCAGGCTGGAGTGTGATCTTGGCTCACCTTAACCTCTCCCTCCCGGGTTCCAGTGATTCTCCTGCCTCAGCCCTTCAAGCAGCTGGGACTACAGGCACGCACCACCACACCCGGGTAATTTTTGTATTTTTAGTAGAGACGGGGTTTCACCATGTTGGCCAGGCTGGTCTCGAACTCCTGAGTAGCTGGGACCACAGAAGCACACCACTACTCCTGACTAATTTTTGTATTTTTTGTAGAGACGGGGGGTTTCATTTTGTTGCCCAGGCTGATCTTGAACTCCTGGAGACAAGTGATCCTCCTGCCTTGGCCTCCTGAAGCCCTGGGATTGCAGATGTGACTGTCTGCGCCCAGCCCCAATAATCCTTTCTTTTTTTCTTCCTTTGAGACAGAGTCTGGCTCTGCCACTCAGGCTAGAGGGCAGTGGCACCATCTCAGCTCACTGCAACCTCCGCACCCCGGGTTCAAGTGATTCTCCTGTCTCAGCCTCCCGAGTAGCTGGGGTTACAGCCACTCACCACCACGCCTGACTAATTTTTGTATTTTTAGTACAGACAGAATTTCACCATGTTGGCCAGGCTGGTCTCGAACTCCTGACCTCAAACAACCCACCATGTCCCAACGTGAGGGGGACTCCAGGCTGGCAGGGGAGCTGGGGACACCGCAGTCTAGGACCAACCCATCTCTTGCCTGGTGGGGGCTCCGGCAGGAGGGGGCCCACCCACCTTGGCCCCAATATTCATCTTAATAGTTATTATAACAGCATATTTAAAATGAGGCTGGGCGCGGTGGCTCCCACCTGCAATCCCAGCACTTTGGGAGGCAGAGGCAGGTGAATCATTTGAGGTCAGGAGTTCCAGACCAGCCTGGCCAACATGGTGAAATCCCGTCTCTACTAAAAATAACAAAAATTCACCGGGCGTGGTGACAGATGTCTGTAATCCCAGCTACTCGGGAGGCTGACGCAGGAGAATCGCTTGAACCCGAGAGGCAGAGGCTGCAGTGAGCTGAGATTGCACCATTGCACTCCAGCCTGGGGGACAGAGACTGTCTCAAAAAAAAAAAAAAAAAAAAGAACATAGTAACAGTTACAGTCACAGAATATATACTTGTTGCCCCTGGTGCTTCTTTTGTGCTTCCTCTGCCTCCCTGACTTCTCCCCCTGTTTTCCCTTTGTTGCCCCTTAAATCTGACCCCCACTGAGACGCCCCCTCCTGCAGGAGCCCCCACAGGCAAGGGATGGGTCCGTCCCGGGTTGCCGCGCCTCCAGCTCCCCCACCAGCCTGGAGTTCCCCTCATGTTGGGACACGGTGTCCAGAGAGAAGGGGCCCGACAGGTGAGCTCACCTTTGGCTGAAGCAGTGGGCGGCCGAGACCACCCAGCGGGCTCGCAGCAGGAAGCCTCCACAGTGGTGCTGGCCCCCAAAGCGCACGGATGCCATGTAGGGCCTGGAGTGGGGGGTCACCTCGTGGCCGCCGATGATCTGAGCCCCCCAGGAGCCTGCTGGAGGGACAGCCCGAGTCAGGGACGAGGCAGGAGGAAGGGCTGACGGGCTGGGGTCAGGGCAGGGGGAGAAGGAGCGGCCGAGACACAGACGGGTGAGATGCGAGACAGAGAGACGCAGAGAGCTGGAGACACAGCCCAGACAAGCCCCCTAGTTGTGCTGGGAGGGGCTCCCAAGACCGGGAGATCCAGGGCGGGGCGGGCCGGCCCGAGACCCCCGTCGGATTTGCACCCATTTCCAGCAGAGGCAGCCACGGGCGCTTGGCAGATGGAGCAGGTGGAGCTCTCCCCAGGGTTCTCCGGGGACTGGGGGCTCCTGGGTGTGGCTGCCCTACGGGGACTTGGCGGGGGCCTGGGTGGGGATCCGGGGGGCTCCTCACCGGGGGGCTTCATGGGCAGCATCAGGGCAGTGGCCACGGTCAGCAGCGGACGTCCCCAGGCCCCCGACCCAGGCCCCATGGCGGATGCAGGCTGGTGTCACCCTGCAGAGGTCTCCGGGCCGTGGCTCCCACCCTCAGCCAACGGCCGGAAAGGGGGAGCCTGACTGTGGCCTGTGGTCAGGAGGCCCCACCAGCAACGCCTGAACCCCAGCCGGCCGTTTCTGGGAAATCGATGGTCTCAGGTGGTGGCTAATAATAATCATGTTGATAATAATCACTGCCACCTGGGCCGGAAACGGGGGTGGGGGAGACAGCTCTGGGGCTGCAGGTGACCTCAGCAAGGCGCTCGACCCCCCTGTGCCTCAGTTTACCCAGCCTCAACACAGCTCAGCATGTGTGGGGAGCTTTCTGAAGAGCCGAGGTCACAGCGGCACTGGAGACCCTGCAGCTCCCCTCCAGCCCCCACCCCCCAAACCCCAGTCTTCCCATCTCCAACCACAGTGCCCACCTCAGGACTGTGGGGACAATGAGGAAGGCGGGTCTCCTGGGAAGCTCTGATGATTTCTGCCTTTATTTTATTATTATTATTTTTTTGAGACAGAGTCTCACTCTGTCACCCAGGTTGGAGTGCAGTGGCGTGATCTCGGCTCACTGCAAGCTCCGCCTCCCGGGTTCACGCCATTCTCCTGCCTCAGCCTCCTGGTAGCTGGGACTACAGGCGCCACCACCTCACCCTGCTAATTTTTTGTATTTTTAGTAGAGACAGGGTTTCACCGTGTTAGCCAGGATGGCCCCGGCCTGGCAGGTCTTCACCTTTCAGTGGGAGTGTTGTTAGTGGCGAAGCTCAGGTCGTAAGGTGCAGCTCACACAGCTGGATGATGGCATTCACAGTGGTGGCTGGCAGTGCGGTGCTCATCAGCGTTTAACAGTGGACAGGCTGGGGCAGGCGCGGTGGCTCACACCTGTAATCCCAGCACTTTGGGAGGTCGAGGTGGGTGGATCACCTGAGGTCGGGAGTTTTAGACCAGCCTGGCTAACATGGTGAAACCCCATCTCTACTAAAAATACAAAAATTAGCTGGGCGCGGTGGCGGGCGCCTGTAATCCCCACTACTTGGGAGGCTGAGGCAGGAGAATCGCTGGAACCGGGAGATGGAGGTGGCAGTGAGCCGAGATCGTGCTTCTGCACTCCAGCCTGGGAAACAGAGTCTCAAAAAAAGGGGGATCACCTGAGGTCCATCTCAAAAAAAAAAAAAAAGTCACCGGTGAACACTCCAGACCTTTACCAAATGTAAAGTGTTCCCAATAAAGAAGAAAGTGAAATGAAGCAACAGGAAACACATCGAAAGGAAGATATATAAAGGTCCCACAAAGAACTCGGGATCTGCGAGATGCAGGCAGAAGAGTTTTCTCCTGGAGCCTCCGGGAAAAGCCGGAACTACTGATGCCTTCAGCAGCTCAGTGAGGCCTGGGTGGGCTTCTGACCTCCAGCACTGCCAGAGAATAAACTGGTGCCATTTCTTTTTTTTTTTTTTTTTTTTTTTTGAGACGCAGCCTTGCTCTGTCGCCCAGGCTGGAGTGCAGTGGCCGGATCTCAGCTCACTGCAAGCTCCGCCTCCCGGGTTCACGCCGTTCTCCTGCCTCAGCCTCCCGAGTAGCTGGGACTACAGGCGCCCGCCACCTCGCCCGGCTAGTTTTTTGTATTTCTTAATAGAGACGGGGTTTCACCGTGTTAGCCAGGATGGTCTCGATCTCCTGACCTCGTGATCCGCCCATCTCGGCCTCCCAAAGTGCTGGGATTACAGGCGTGAGCCACTGCACCCGGCCAACTGGTGCCATTTCATTTCTTATTTATATATTTATTTTGAGATAGGCAGACAGGGTCTTGCTCTGCCGCCCAGGCTGGAGTACAGTGGGGCAAGCATAGCTCACTGCAGCCTCGACCTCCTAGGCTCAAGCGATCCTCCCACCTCAGCCTCCCACGTAGCTGGGAGCACAGGCACCTGCCGCCACCACGCCCGGTTCATTATTTCACTTTTTGTAGAAACGGGGTTTCGCCATGTTGCCCAGGCTGGTCTTGAACTCCTGGCCTCAAGCAATCCTCCAGCCTCGGCCTCCCAAAGTGCTGGGATTACAGGTGTGAGTCACCGTGTCTGGCCTAAGTTGGTGTCATTTTAAACAGCTATGTTTCCAGGAGTTTGTTACAGCAGCTGCAGGAAAGAGGAAAATGGGAAGCTGTTTCCAGGGCTTGGGGACAGGTGGGACCCCCGCTCAGGGTCTGTGTACTTGGGGACCATTTCCTGCTCTTCTTTGGTCTACTGGGCCATCTGGCACTGCTGTGACCGCATGGGCCGTGCTCCATCTATCTATCTATCTATCCCTCTCTCTCTCTCTCTCTCTCTCTCTCTATATATATATATATATATATATATATATTTTTTTTTTTTTTGAGACAGAGTATCGCTCTGTTCCCCAGGCTGGCGCGATCTCAGCTCACTGCAACCTCTGCCTCCCGAGTTCAAGTGATTCTCCCTCAGCCTCCCGAGTACCTGGGACTACAGGCGCCCGCCACCACACCCAGCTAATTTTTGTATTTGTAGTAGAGACGGGGTTTCACCGTGTTGGCCAGGCTGGTCTCGATCTCCTGACCTCATGATCCACCTGCCTTAGCCTCCCAAAGTGCTGGAACTACAGATGTGAGCCACCGTGCCCGGCCTAATATTGGTTTTTGTTTCCTTTTTTTTCTTCTTTTTCTTTTTGTTTATTTATTTATTTATTTATTTTTGAGATGGAGTCTCGCTCTGTTGCCCAGGCTGGAGTGCAGTGGTGCGATCTCGGCTCACCTCCTGGGTTCACACCATTCTCTTGCCTCAGCCTCCTCAGTAGCTGGGACTACAGGCGCCTGCCACCATGACTGGCTAATTATTTGTATTTTTGGTAGAGACGGGGTTTCACCGTGTTAGCCAGGATGGTCTCGATCTCCTGACCTCGTGATCCACCAGCCTCGGCCTCCCAAAGTGCTGGGATTACAGGCATGAGCCACCACGCCCGACCTAATTTTTGTACTTTTTAGTAGAGTCGGAGTTTCGCCATGTTGGCCAGGCTGGTCTTGAACTCCTGATCGCAGATGATTCATCTGCCTCAGCCTGCCAAAGTGCTGGGATTACAGGTGTGAGCCACTGCGCCTGGCCCTGTTTTTATCTTTTAGAGACAGAGTCTCGTTCTGTCGCCCAGGCTGGAGTGCAGTGGTTTGATCTCAGCTCACTGCAGCCTCTGCCTCCTGGGTTAAAGCGATTCCTTCTGCCTCAGCCTTCTGAGTAGCTGGGATTACAGGTGCCTGCCACCCCGCCCGGCTAACTTTTGTGTTGTTTGGTTTTGTTGGCAGAGATGGGGTTTTATCATATTGCCCAGGCTGGTCTCAAACTCCTGAGCTCAAGTGATCTGCCTGCCTCGGCCTCCCAAAGTGCTGGGATTACAGGCATGAGCCACCGCGCCCGGCCGTCCGTCAATACGGTTGAAGGACTGGACAGCGGGCAGTCTGGTCTCCAGGTCATCACGTCAGCACTAGTGGGTCCCCTGGGCTTGCTCCTACCTCTCCTGCTGCCCTCCGTCGGGGAGCACCAAGGCAGAGACCTGGAAAACAGCCCCAGCTCCAGGGGCCTCAGAAGGAGAATTGCCCGAAGCTGCAGGAGTGTGGAACTTCGTGCCCCCAGGGTGCTGTCCCTCTCCTGGTCGCTGACGGGGACACGATACAGAGAGGGTAAGCGCCTTAGCCCCTCCACACAGTCAGGAGCCAGGGGGCCAGGGCTGCAGCCTCAGAGGAGCTCCCACTGCCTGTCAGGGCCGATTCTACCCAGAACTGGGTCGTTTCCTTCCCTTTTGGTGAACAGTTGTGAAATAAATAACCGTCCTCTGGCATCTCAGAAAACCGAGCTCCTGGCAGCTCTGAGGAGGGGGCTGAGTGGGGGTTGTTGTTCTCACCTTCCCAAACTGAGGCCCAGAGAGGGGAGCCGGTTTGTCTGGGGCCGCACAGCACAGGGTGTTGGTGCATGAACTGCTGGACTGCGATTCTCCCGGAGGGCTTCTCCATGGCAGATTTGGGGGACTCTTCAGGAGTTCAGACACCAGCCACTGCAAGGAGTCAACAGCAATGGTGACAATGGCTTCATTTATTGTATTTAATTTTAAATATTTATTTTATTTTATTTTTATTTATGTATTTTTTTGAGTTGGAGTCTCGCTCTGTCGCCCAGGCTGGAGTGTGGTGGCCCGATCTCAGCTCACTGCAAGCTTCGCCTCAAGGGTTCACGCCATTCTCCTGCCTCCCGAGTAGCTGGGATTACAGGCGCCCGCCACCACACCCGGCTAATTTTTCGTATTTTTAGTAGAGATGGGGTTTCACCGTGTGAGCCAGGATGGTCTCTATCTCCCGACCTCGTGATCCACCCGCCTCGGCCTCCCAAAGTGCTGGGATTACAGGCGTGAGCCACCGCGCCCGGCCTATTTTATTTTTTTGAGACGGAATCTCGCTCTGTCACCCAGGATGGAGTGCAGTGGCACCATCTCAACTTACTGCAAGCTCCGCCTCCCGGGTTCAAGTGATTCTCCTGCCTCAGCCTCCCAAGTACCTGGGATTGCAGGTGCCTGCCACCATGCCCGGCTAATTTTTTGTATTTTTAGTAGAGATGGGGTTTCACCATGTTGGTCAGGCTGGTCTTGAACTCCTGACGGCAGGCGATCCACCTGCCTCAGCCTCCGAAAGTGCTGGGGTGACAGACGTGAGCTGCCGCACCTGGCCCCTCCCCTGCAAAAAATTGTTTTTCAAGACAAGATATTGCCTGGTCGCTGAGACCGAAATGCAGTGATGCAATCACAGCTCACTGCAGCCTCTCCCTCCTGCCTCCGCCTTCCCCATAGCTGGGACCACAGGCTCACAAAACCACCAGGGTAATTAAAAAAAAAAAAGCAAAAGCAGGACGCGGTGGCTTACGTCTGTAATCCCAGCACTTTGGGAGGCCGAGACGGGCAGATCACGAGGTCAGGAGATCGAGACCATCCTGCCTAACACGGTGAAACCCCGTCTCTACTAAAAATACCAAAAATTAGCTAGGCGTGGTGGCGGGCGCCTGTAGTCCCAGCTACTCGGGAGGCTGAGGCAGGAGAATGGCGTAAACCCGGGAGGCGGAGCTTGCAGTGAGCTGAGATTCAGCCATTGCACTCCAACCTGGGCGACAGAGCGAGAGTCCGTCTCAAAAAAAAAAAAAAAAAAGAATACACATAGCACTGCTGGGCACAGTGGCTCACGCCTGTAATCGCAGCACTTTGGGAGACCAAGGCAGGCGGATAGCAAGAGGTCAGGAGTTCGACTCTGTCTCAAAAAAAAAAAATAAAAAAAAAAAAAAATACACATAGCACAACCCAACACTGCCTTCCAGCCAGACTGAAGAGGGCTGGCTTGGCCGCTGTTGGGGGTTCCTGAGCTGCCTAAAGGCCCTGCTTCCCAGAGCTCTCTGACCTTGGTTTTCCCATCTAGGGAACGGGTGGCCCTGGGGCAACACCGAGACTGCTGGTGAGAATTCAGCAAGGCTGGCCGGGCATGGTGGCTCACGCCTGTAATCCCAGCACCTTGGGAGGTCGAGGCAGGCAGATCACCTGAGATCAGGAGCTCCAGACCAGCCTGGCCAACATGGTGAAACCCCGTCTCTACTAAAAATACAAAAATTAGCCAGACGTGGTGGTGGGCGCCTGTAATCCCAGCTACTCGGGAGGCTAAGGTGGAAGGATGGCTTAAACCCAGGAGGTGGAGGTTGCAGTGAGCCAAGATCGTGCCACCGAACTCCAGCCTGGGCGACAGAGCAAGACTCTATCTAAAAAAAAAAAAAAGTTGGCCACGTGTGGTGGTGCATGCCTGTAGTCCCAGATACTCAGGAGGCTGGGGTGGGAGGATTACCTGATGTGGGAGGTCGAGGCTGCAGTGAGCCAAGATCACGTCCCTGCACTCCAGCTTGGGTGACAGACTGAGACCCTTATTCAAAAAACTGAAAATAAAAAGGGTACCGAGGGAACCCAGTGACAATGGGGAAGCTGGGGAAGCTGGGGAAGGCGTCTAACAGCAGGTGTCTGGACGGTTGAAGCCCAAGCTGGTTGTGGGGCAAGGAGAGGTGAACAGGGAAGAGACGGGACTGTCTGGTCTCAGCTCTGCCTTGTGGGGCTGCAGGGCACTGGGGAGCCATAGATGGTGTTTGAGCTGGGGCAGGCCAGGGCATATTTCTCTGGAGAAAGAGTGGAGTGGGGAGAGGAGGTGGGGAGACCTGGAGGTGACACGGCTGGGGCCTTGTCACAAGGCCTCAGCTAAAGTCACAACTGGGGAGAGGCGAGGGGGTCTCTGACTCAGGGACAGGGGCGGAGTGAGGTTTTGGGGCCCCCCTAGAGCTTCCGGTCGTCCAAGCCTCCAGAGGGTGGCCAGATCTGCCAGGAGTGGGGGAGTGTAGGGGGCGGAGCCCTGGGGTGGAGCTCTAGGGAAGTAGGAAGGGCAGGGGCGCCCTCCGGGAAACCTCAATCCTCCCCTGTCCCTGAGTCCAGGAAGGGGTCGGGTCAACAACACCCTGGCAGCCTGCAGGCGGGGCCGAGGTGCAGGGGCGGGGCCTACATTGCCTGGGAGGCGGGGCCGATGTGCAGGGGCGGGGCCTATATTGCCTGGGAGGCGGAGCCGAGGCGCAGGGGGCGGGGCAGACATTGCCCGGGATGCTGGGAGGTGGAGCCGATGTCGGGGGCGAGGCCATGGTGCATGGGGCGGGGTCGGGGCGGGGCCGAGATGGCCTAGGCGGCTGGGAGGCGGGACCACGGTGCAGTGGGCGGGGCCCGGGGCGGGGTGCGGAGCCGAGATTGCCCGGGAGGCGGGTCCGAGGTTCAGGGGCGGGGCCAGCGTGCTGGGGGCGGGGCCGACATTGCTTCGGAAGCTGGGTGGGGCGTCCGAGGTGCAGGGGACTGAGCCTCAGTGCAGTGACTGCTCCCCCCAGGACGCGGATGGGCGCTGCAGTGCCTGTGGGTGGGTGAGCGCAGTGAGGCGGTGGAAGTGAGGGTGTGAAGGTCAACTCAAGGCAGCTTCTCTCGGGTCCACTACACACCCCACCTTGTCCCACCTCCACACCCCACCTTGTCCCACCTCCAGGCCTCTTTGTCCAGGCCGTTCCGGCCACCCGGAATGCCTCCCTCCCCACCTCCAGGCCTCTGTGTGCTTGAGTCTGGAGGTGTGGGCGGCGCGTGTTTTTCGTGCTGGGCCTTGAGAGTGGCAGGAGGGCTTTGGCTTTTGCTTGGAGGGAGGTGTGAGCCCTGGAGGTTTAGAGCTGGGATGGTGGGAGAAATGATCCCAGCAGTCCCTTTGCCTCCCCACGGCCTCCTCCACGTCCTCTTATTTTTACACAAAATGCATCCACCACCTTCAAACCCTGAATCATTTATTTTTAATTTTTTTAATTTTATTTTTTATTTTATTATTATTATTTTTTTTTTTTTTGAGACGGAGTCTCGCTCTGTCACCCAGGCTGGAGTGCAGTGGCCGGATCTCAGCTCACTGCAAGCTCCGTCTCCCGGGTTCACGCCATTCTCCTGCCTCAGCCTCCCAAGTAGCTGGGACTGCAGGCGCCCGCCACCTCGCCCGGCTAGTTTTTTGTATTTTTTAGTAGAGACGGGGTTTCACCGTGTTAACCAGGATGGTCTCGATCTCCTGACCTCGTGATCCGTCCGCCTCGGCCTCCCAAAGTGCTGGGATTACAGGCTTGAGCCACCGCGCCCGGCTTAAATTTTATTTTTGAGATAGGATGTGGCTCTGTCACCCAGGCTGGGGTGCAGTGGTGCTATCACAGCTCACTGCAGCCTCGATCTCCCGGGTTCAACTGATCTTCCTACCTCAGCCTATCAGAAACTGGAACTACAGGTGTATGACACCTCACCTGGCTAATTTTTAAAAAATTTTTGTAGAGATGGGGTCTTGCTATGATGCCCAGAGTGATCTCAAAGTCCTGGGCTCAAGTGATCCTCCCTTCTCAGCCTCCAAAGTGCTGGGATTACAGGTGTAAGCCACTGTGCCTGGCCCTGAATCATTTATTTTATTTTGAGCCGGGGTCTGGCTCTGTTGCCCAGGCTGGAGTGCAGTGGCATGATCACGGCTCACTGGAGCCTCAACCTCCCAGGCGCATGCGATCCTCCCACCTTAGCTTCCCAAGTAGCTGGGACCACAGGCGCACACCACCATGCCCAACTAATTTTTAATCTTTTGTAGAAATGGGAGTCTCACTATGTAGCCCAGGGTCTTGAACTCCTGGATTCAAGTGATCCTCCTGCTTCAGTCTCCTGAAGTGTTGGGATTACAGGTAAGAGTCACTTCATTTACCCCGAATCATTTATGTAGGGGACAAAAAACACTGTTTCTCCAAGGACGGAACTTTTTTTTTTTTTTTTTTTTGAGATGGAGTCTTGTTCTGTCGCCCAGGCTGGAGTGCAGTGGCACAATCTCTGCTCACTGCAACTTCTGCCTCCTGGCTTCAAGCCATTCTCCTGCCTTAGCCTCCCGAGTAGCTGGGATTACAGGTGCACACAACCATGCCCGGCTAAATTTTGTATTTTGAGTAGAGAAGGGGTTTCGCTGCCTGGGCGCGATGGCTCATTCTGTAATCCCAGCACTTTGGGAGGCTGAGGCGGGGCGATCACCTGAGGTCGGGAGTTTGAGACCAGCCTGACCAACTTGGAGAAACCCCATCTGTACTAAAAATACAAAAGTAGCCAGGCATGGTGGCGCATGCCTATAATCCCAGCTACCGGGGAGGCTGAGGCAGGAGAATCGCTTGAACTTAGGAGATGGAGGTTGCAGTGAGCTGAGATCGCGCCATTGCACTCCAACCTAGGCAACAAGAGTGAAACTCTGTCCCCCACCCCTCCCCCCCAAAAAAAGAAAGAAGGGGTTTGCCATGTTAGCCAGGCTGGTCTCAAACTTTTGACTTTGTGATCCACCCGCCTCAGCCTCCCAAAGAGCTGGGATTATAGGCGTGAGCCACTATGCCTGGCCGCAAAAACAGAACTTCTGCATCCCAGGTGACTAACGGTGCCAGGCATACAGTAGATGTTCAATAAATCACTTTGGACTAAAAGAACACAGAGGCCAAGGGGCAGTGAAGAAATGACAGGTCAGGTGTTTTTTTTTTTTGAGACGGAGTCTCGCGGTGTGTCACCCAGGCTGGAGTGCAGTGGCACGATCTCGGCTCACTGCAAGCTCCGCCTCCCAGGTTCACGCCATTCTCCTGCCTCAGCCTCCGAGTAGCTGGGACTACAGGCGCCCGCCACCACACCCGGCTAGTTTTTTGTATTTTTAGTAGAGACGGGGTTTCACCATGTTAGCCAGGATGGTCTCGATCTCCTGACCTTGTGATCCACCCGCCTCGGCCTCCCAAAGTGCTGGGATTACAGGCTTAAGCCACCGTGCCCGGCCGACAGGTCAGTTTTATTGGGTGCCTAGTTTAGGAGTCAGTCAACTACGGTCCTCGGATCAGCTCTGGCCCACTGCCTGTTTTTGTAAATAAAGTTTTATGGGCACAGAGCCGTGCCCATGGTTTTACATATTGCCTCTGGCTACTTTCTCACTGCAATGGCAGAGCACAGTCATTGCCGCAGACTGTGGCCTGCAATGCTGAAAATATTTACTCTCTGGCCCTTTACAGAAAAAGTTTGCCAAGCCCTGAGCGAGTGTGTGCTGGGCCCTGTGCCAAGCCCTTTGTGTGTACTCACTCAGTTAACCCTCCCACAGTCCTAAGTGGGGGGGCAGGAAATGAGGCTCCGAGAGGTTAAGAAACAGACTCAGGGTCACACAGCTTGGAGGTGGGTGAGCTGAGAATCAGACCCAGGACCCCTGATATTCCATAGGATCTTTGCTTTGTTTACCTTTGCTAATTTATTGTCTTAAATGCTAAAAGGAATACACATTCACTGTAAAAAGGGAGGACTATAGAAAAGGTGTTGATGGCCCTCTTCAGCCTGGGGTCCATCTTTCTCCACAGCTCATCCAAAATCTACAGCCATTCAGCAAACATCGGCAGATGAGAACCGTTTTATAAGAAAACTAAGGAGTTTGGAAGGATCTTTCCTTCCTGCCCAGCCTGGACCCCCAGGAGTAGGTGTGCTGGGGCAGGGCTGCAGTGTTCTCATGGGAAACCGGGAAGCTGGGCCCACGACCTACATGTTGGGGAAGACGGGTCCTCCCTGTCTCCTGCTGTGGCTCCCCAGTGCTCTGAGGACAAAGCCGGAGCTCTCCCTGATCCTCCATCGTCCGTCTCACTCACTCTGGTGGTCTGGTCGCTGGGCCTTCACTGAGTGTGCCATGGGAGCCCTGGGGCCGATTAAATTCATCGGCCTACTTCCAGCCCCGGACCAGGCTCAGCTCCCAGCCGGGGCCCAGACACATCAGTACCTGCGGTTGTCTCCATCCCAACCGCCGGCCTCTGCAGGCACAGCGCCCTCCACCAGATACTCCCGCAAAGGAGGCCTGGGGACCCTGCGGGCGGGGCCTGGGGTGCAGGGAGCTGTCAGGACCCCCCCCCATCCCCTCGCTCGCCCTGAAATGTGTGTCCCCCTCGGCGCCTGGGCTCTCGGGAAAGGCCTTTGCTTGTTGTCTGACTTCGCGAGGGTCCCGGCTCGGGCCCCGGGAGCTGGGGAGGGGCGGGACTTGGTGACAGCCGGGTCCCAGCGCCGCGCCCAGACCTAGGCCCTTCTCGGGGTGCCCCGGGGCGGGGCGCGCGGGGCGGGGGGCGGCGGCACGGCCGGCAGGAGGCGCAGCGCCCGCTCGCAGCGCGGGGAGGTGGGAGGGGAGCGGGGCGGGGAGCGGGGCGGGCGGGAGGGAGAGGGGAGCGCGCCGGAGACGCGCGCGCCCAGCCCACCCCCTGCGCCCGCCGCCGCCCGGACAATAAACAGCCGCTTTGCGCGGGGCGATGCCCGAGCCGGTGCCGCCGCCCCCGCGCCGCGCAGCCCCGGCCGCCAGGCCTTAGCCCTCCCCGGCCCCCGCCCGGCCGCGTCCCCCTCCCCTCCCCTCCCCCGCGCGCCTCCCGCGCCCGCCCCCGCCCGGCACCGCGGACCCACCCGGACCTCGGCGGGGAGATGGAGTGAGTAGGCGCGCTCGGGTCGCGGGGCTGGGGGCCCGGAGCGCCGGGAGCCGGGGAGGGGGGAGGCCCCCTCTCTCGCGCCCCCACTGGGGGCGTCGCGGCCCCCGCGAGGAGCAGGAGGCGGCGCGGAGCTCCTGGGGCCGCAGCTCAGCCGGGAAGAGACTCGGGCTGGGCCGCGCCTGCCGGGAGGCCTCCCCGCTCCCCGACCCCGGCTGCCCACCCACCGGCGCGTGGGGACCCGGGCAGCGGCGGCTCGGGCCGGTCCAGGACTCGGGGAGGGGGAGGCTCGAGTCTCCGCCCGCGCCCGCGTCTCCAGGGCGAGCCTCGGCTCTCGGCCACCTGTGGGGGGCCCCGGGGAGATGGAGCGACCCCTCCCCGGATTGCAGCGGTCCGGCCTCGCGCTCACGCACCCTTCCCCCGCCCCAGCCTGAGCGCACCGCTCCTGGCGCCCTGGACGCGCTCGCGGGCCGGTGCTCCCCCACCCCCGCCCTTCCCAAAGGCCTCCAGGGGTGTCCCGAGCCCCCCGCCACTGCCCAGGTCCCGAGTTACCGCTGGCGGGAGAGGGGCTGCCCTCGGCTTCCCGGGTCTCCGGGATGTGTGAGAGGGGAGAGGAACCGGCGCTTTCCAGCGGGGCGCCTGGGTCGGATGCCCTCTCGGGGAAGTGTCTCGGAGCTGGGGCTCCAATGGTGTAGCTCCAGGAGTGGGCTGGCCCCGGGCTGGGATCCCTGGACCCCCGCATGCCTGCGCCTGTGTGGGGTCGGGAGTGCTGGGCAGTGGAGGGTTCCTTTGCACAGCAGGTACCAAGCGAGGGCGCGTGGTCATTTCGGGGACCGGTCCCCTCCTCCCGGTGCTCGCGTGCCCCCCTGCCCCTCACTCCCACAGGTGGGCACTGCACGGGCAGGGGTCAGGAGGCGCCTCCTGGGGTCACCCACCTGCCCACTTCAGGACAGGGGGGCCAGCTGCCCTGCTGAGGCCCGGGTCCCCACCCCAGCCCGAGGACAGAAGACCGGATCTGGAGGCCGCCTGTGGCCCCCTGCCCTTCCCACTGGGCGTGTTTTCTAAGCCACCAACTTTCCCCGGGGGGACTCACCCCTGACCCGCCACGCCCGCGGCTGGGTGGGGGCCGCTGCCTCCCTCCCTCCCTGGGAAAGCGAGACACCCAGTGTCCTCCGCTTTTGAAAACCCAGACAAAGGCCTGACCCCGCTCCCAGTCACCCCGCCCCGGGAGCTCAGCCAGGGGCTCAGGGGAGCCAGGGCCCAGACTTGCCTGGTCCACACCCCCACCCCGCAGCCTTGTTTATCTGCCCTGCTCTCCAGGCCCCGGGGGAGCCTCTGGGCCTCCGACAGCCAGGCCTGGGCAGGGTGTGGCTGTGGGGAGGGGGCTGCCTAGGAGGACTACGGAGATCTCCCACCCAGAGGAGGGGTGTCAGGGAACACTCCGGGTCGGGCCCATTGTTTCCTTCCTGCCACCCCTTCCTTTTCCCACGGGGGATACTGAGGCCCAGAAAGGAGCTGCTGCCCTCCCCCACCGGTCACACAGCGCCTGGTGGTGGGGGGCTCGGTGCCTCCTGCTCTGCCCCACGACTTCTCCGTCCTGCGTCAGAGGTGGCCCACAGGTCCCCATTGGGTCATCACTGCTTTTGGGGACACACATAGGGGACAGGCACCCAGCGTTAATCGGCTGTGAGCCGCCATGCGAGGACGCCTCTCTCCCGGGTTCCCGGGCTGACAATGGGTGGGGACAGGCCCATCTGGTGCTGGCCCGTCTTGGACACCTGCCCCTTCGTTCTTCTCCCCAGTGGTCTTCAGGCACGAAGGCCCCGTCCGCTAGAACGTGGTCGCTTGCCTCCTCCCGTTTCCACAGATTTTCCAGTCGAAGACACGGGAGCTGGCTGTGGTTTATGGTGGTGCCTGTCTCGCTGGAAAGTTTCACAAATAAATTTAAGAATTTAAAGAATTGTAAATGTCATTCAAGAACAGGTTAAATAATTTTTTGTTAAGGTGAGGGTTTAAGGAAAACTAGCGGGTTGCTAACCACAGGGCTGATGCTGCCAGGGTGCTGGGGTGAGGAGACCGTCCAGGAAGGAGTTGGGGAGAATCTCTGTGGTCTGGGAGGGTTTGTGTGGCCCCTGAGTGACACATGGTCTGGCTGGTAAAATGAAGATAATTGGGCTTGGAGCAGCCATTCTCCAGCACCCACAGCCCCGTCCTGGGTAAAGGCAAGGCTCAAACCCCCAGAATGGGGAGGAGAACAGACTTGGGCCTGGACAGATGGTCGAGACCGGCCCAGACTCCTCCCTGCTCGCAGACCTGGAAATTTTCAAGAGGAAACTCTCCGTGTTGGGTGCTAACTGGGTCCTTAACGCTCCTTCACACTTGCTAATCCCCCTTTTGATTGAGAAGCAGAGCCTGTTAAAAGGTAACAGTATCTAGTGATAATTGAATTGAATAGCAAGCTTTTATTTTCATTGTATCTGTTTCTTCTTCGTGTTTTCTTGTTTATGGACGTGGCTTCTGGTTTGCTCAGTGTTGATCACAGTATAATGTTTCTTTCTAAAACAAGGTGATCTGATTTCAATTTCAGTGGCTTTGAAGGCAAGGAATAGACAGATACTGTCCGGGAGGCAGTGGAACTTGGGAAAGTGGTTGCTTCTTTTTTTCCATGTTGCCCAGGCCGGTCTGGAACTCCTGGCCTCAAGGGACTTCCCGGCCTCAGCCTCCCAAGTAGCTGGGACGACAGGTGCGCGTCATTGCACGGGAAGGCGGTTTGAGAAGTGTAGGCATAATTTATGTAATTTATTCACTCAGCAACCATTAAGTGGGTACCTGCCTTTTCCACAGTTCTGTTCTGAGTGCTCTACGTGTGAATTCCTTTGATGCTTTTTTTTTTTTCTTTTGGAGACAGAGTATCTCTCTGTTGTCCACGCTGGAGTGCAGCGGTAGGATCTCCAGTCACTGCAACCTCCGCCTCCTGGGTTCAAGCAATTCTCCTGCCTCAGCCTCCCGAGTAGCCATGACTACAGGCGCCCACCACCACGCCCGGCTAATTTTTGTATTTTTAGTAGAGGCAGGGTTTCACCATGTTGCCCAGGATGGTCTTGAACTCCTGACCTAAGTGATCCGCCCGCCTGGGCCTCCCCAAAGTGCTGGGATGACAGATGTGAGCCACGCGCCCGGCCGGCACTTCCTTTTTCCACGGCCCTGTTCCGAGTGCTTTATGTGTGAAAACTCCCTTGACCCTTGATCCTTTTTTTTGAGACAGAGTCTTGCTCTGTCGCCCAGGCTGGAGCGCAGTGGCGCAATCTCGGCTCACTGCAACATCTGCCTCCCGGGTTCAAGTGATTCTCCTGCCTCAGCCTCCCGAGTAGCTGGGACTACAGGTTCATGCCATCATGCCCAGCTAATTTTTTGTATTTTTGGTAGAGACGGGGTTTCACCGTGTTAGCCAGGATGGTCTCGATCTCCTGACCATGTGATCCGCCCGCCTCGGCCTCCCAAAATGCTGGGATTACAGGCGTGAGCCACCATGCCTGACTTTTTTTTTTTTTTTTTTTTTTTTTGAGACAGAGTCTCTTTCTGTCGACCAGGCTAGAGCACAGTGGTGCGATCTCAGCTCACTGCAACCTCCACTTCCTGGGTTTGAGCGATTCTCCTGACTCAGCCTCCTGAGTAGCTGGGACTACAGGCTCCCACTAACACGCCCAGCTAACCTCTGTATTTTTAGTAGAGATGAGGTTTTGCCATGTTGGGCAGGCGGGTCTCAAACTCCTGACCTCAGGTTATCCGCCCACCTGGGCCTTCCAAAATGCTGGGATTACAGGTGTGAGGCACCGTGCACAGCCGCTCCCTTGATCCTTACGGAAGCCCTGTGCGAGAGGGAAACTGAGGTACAGGGCGGTCCAGTGGCACGTGTAAGGACACACAGCTGCAGAGGCGTGGATGGGAGTTCACTGCTGGGTGGTCCGAGGGTGCTCCCTCTAAGCGGCCGAGGGCGGGGATGGGGGAGGGTTTTGGGTACCTGTGTCTGGGGGTTGTGGTCTTGTGAGGCGTGGTTCTGGATATCAGACATCCTGGTGTCGGTTTTCGTTCGTGGTGTGTTTACTGAGAAATACAGAAGTTGGCCTTGTCAGTGGTCTTGGCTCCTGGGGCACCTGCCCTGCTTCTGTGCCCACCCACACCGTTCTGTGATTTGGGAGAGGAGTGTGGAGAGGGGGTGTCCTGACTCCCCGTCGCGCCCTGGCATGTCACTCTCCAGTGGGCCTCACTATTCTCATCTGGCGAATGGGGACGTGACTGCCATTCTTGGGGGAGGCAGGGTTAGAGGAGGGGCAGGTGCTTATGGGCCTAGACCCTCTGAGCACCACGCAGTGGGGGCATCTCTGCCTCTACCCCCTTAGCCAGGTTCGTCCTCAAGGGCCTCGGATTTTGAAGCTTGGAAATGGGCTTATGTTCTTTTTGTTTGTTCGTTTGTTTGAGACGGAGTCTCGCTGTCACCCAGGCTGGAGCACAGTGGTGCTATCTCGGGTCATTACAACCTCTGCCTCCTGGGTTCACACGATTCTCATGCCTCAGCCTCTCAAGTGGCTGGGACTCCAGGCATGCGCCACCACGCCTGGCTAATTTTTTGTATGTTTTTTAGTAGAGACGAGATTTCACCATGTTGGCCAGGCTGGCCTCGAACTCCTGGCCTCAAGTGATCTGTCTGCCTCCACCTCACAAAGTGCTGGGATTACAGGCATGAGCCACCGTGCCCAGGCTGTGTTCGTTCGTTCGTTCCTTCCTTCCTTCTTTCCTTTTTCTTTCTTTCCTTCTTTCTTTCTTTTCTTTCTTTCCTCCTTTCTTTGTCTCTCTCTCTCTCTCTCTCTTTCATTTTTGAGACGGAGTCTCGCTCTGTCGCCCAGGCTGGAGTACAGTGGCGCGATCTCAGCTCACTGCAATGTCTGCCTCCCTGGTTCAAGTGATTCTCCTGCCTCAGCCTCCTGAGTAGCTGAGACTACAGGCGTGCATCACGATGCCCAGCTAACTTTTGTATTTTTAGTAGAGATGGGGTTTCACTGTGTTAGCCAGGATGGTCTCAATCTCCTCACCTCGTGATATGCCCTCCTCAGCCTCCCAAAGTGCTGGGATTAAATGTGTGAGCCACCGCACCCGGCCTTCTTCTTCTTCTTTTTTTTTTTTTTGATACGGAGTCTCGCTCTGTCGCCCAGGCTGGAGTACAGTGGCGTGATCTCGGCTCACTGCAAGCTCCGCCTCCTGAGTTCACGCCATTCTCCTGCCTCAGCCTCCCGAGTAGCTGGGAATACAGGCGCCCGGCACCGCGCCCGGCTAATTTTTTGTGTGTGTTTTTAGTAGAGAGAGGATTTCACCGTGTTAACCAGGATAGTCTTGATCTTCTGACCTTGTGATCCGCCCGTCTCGGCCTCCCAAACTGCTGGGATTACAGGCGTGAGCCACCGCGCCCGGCCTTCTTTTTATTAGACTGAGTCTCCCTGTCTCCCCCAGGCTGGAGTGCAGAGGTGTGATCATAGCTCACTGCAGCCTCAACATCCCGGGCTCACGTGATCCTGCACCCAGCGTCTTGAGTAGCTGGGACTACAGGTGCCACCACCACACTCAGCTAATTATTTTGTTTTGTTTTTGTAGAGACAGGGTCTCCCTGCGTTGCCCAGGCTGGTCTCAAACTCCTGGGCTTAAGCGATCCTCCCACCTCAGCCTCCCAAAGTGCTGGGCTTACACACGTGTGAGCCACTGCACCCAACCTGATGTTGTTTAAAAGCTTCATCTCGGCCGGCGCAGTGGCTCACGCCTGTAATCCCAGCACTTTGGGAGGCTGAGGCGGGAGGATCACAAGGTCAGGAGATCCAGACCATCCTGGCTAACACGGTGAAACCCCGTCTCTACTAAAAATACAAAAAATTAGCTGGACGTGGTGGCGGGCGCCTGTAGTCCCAACTACTTGGGAGGCTGAGGCAGGAGAATCGCTTGAACCTGGGTGGAGATTTTGGGGAGCCAAGATTGCACCATTGCATTCCAGCCTGGGCGACAGAGCAAGACTGTCTCAAAAAAAAAAAAAAAAAAAAAATTCTATCACCTTTTTCTCAGTGTGGGCTCCTGTTTCTTCTTATCCTTTCTTGATCTAGGAAACCCGTCATTTGTTTATCGAACAAATGCTCCCTCCTCACCATCCTCATGCTGTGCAGGATCAGAAGGGTCTGGAAGGCCATAGAGGGTCTTCCCTGACGTGTGAGAAGGGCTTCCTGATCCAGTCCGTGAACCTTTTCTGAGAAGGATGTTTCAGGGTTCATCCAGGCAGGCAGAAGGGTGCACCTTGTGGAGGGACTAGAGGTGGGAAAGTGTTGGAAGAAGAGAATAGTCTTCGGTGTTTGTTCCTGCTGGGCCTTGAGTGCCAGGATGGGGAGTCATGGATAGTGTGTGGGCAGGGGAGGAGCAATGGCTGACCTGGTCATCAAAAAAAAGATTCTGGCAGCTGAGGGGTAAGACCAGGGAGGAGCAAGTCATGGCCAAGCCTTGATTGTGGCCACCAGGGCCACATGGAGAGAAATGGCAGAGGCAGAGGGGGCAGGACCCCATGTCTAGGAGGGTGAACACAGGATTCCAGAACTGTGTGTGGTCAGCAATGCCCACAGGGACAGGGCACCCTGGCCAGGGAGAGGTGGCTTGGACCCTGGATACATGAGGGGATGGAGGGGTCCCTCTGGGAGGATGGCTGAGTGGACGTCTTGGTGTCTGAGGAGTGTAAAATCAGGCCAGAGTGGCCGTCTCCTGCCCCAGGGTTTCAAACAGGAATTCAGGGACAGTCAGAGCCGGTCACCGGGACAGAGCCTGGACTGGGTGGGGAGAGGAAAGGGGAGCCAGCCACAGGAGCAGGCCTTGGGATGGGCAAGACTTAGATTAGGGCCAATGGCGGTAGCTCACACCTGTAATCCCAGCACTTTGGGAGGCCGAGGCAGGTGGATCACTTGAGGTCAGGGGTTGGAGACCAGCCTGGCCAACATGGTGAAACCCTGTCTCTACTAAAAATAACAAAAATTAGCCGGGCGTGGTGGTGGGCGCCTGTAGTCCCAGCTACTTGGGAGGCTGAGGCAGGGGAATCGCTTGAACCCAGGAGGCAGAGGTTGCAGTGAGCCAAGATTGTGCCATTACACTCCAGCCTGGGTGACAGAGCAAGACTCTCTCTCTCAAAAAAAAAAAAAAAAAAAAGACTTAGCTTAGGACCAAAGCGAGGCCTGCTGAGCGGGAGGCACTGCATGGTCAACACTGGTGGTAGGACGGGGCCAGGCCTGGGAGCCCTGCCTGGGTGGGCAGAGGCTGTGGGCAATGGAGGCAGTGATTCGGGACCCTGAAGGCCAGGGTGGGACAGAGGCCTGGGGTGCTTCAGTAACTCCATCAGGAAGCAAGAAGCTGATGTCCTCATCAGTTTGTATTCAAATGCTTCCAACCATGGAAAGTCTCAGGGCAGGATCAGCAGGGGCTTCAACGCCCCATGGGGGTTGGGAAGGACCCCAGTCCCTGCCTTGGCCTGGCCCTTGTTGAGAAGGCTGGCATTCCCATTACACACGCACACAGATATGTATACACATGTCTCTATGTATATAATTCTTAACAGCTTTATTAAAATATAATTCACATGCCACACAGTCTGGCTATTTAGTGTACAGCTCAGTCGTTTTTAGTACACTGCAGGGTTGTATATCTTTCTTTCTTTCTTTTTTTTTTTTGAGATGGAGTCTCTCTCTGTCACCCAGGCTGGAGTGCAGTGGTGTCATCCTGGCTCACTGCAACCTCCACCTCCCGGGTTCAAGCCATTCTCCTGCCTCAGCCTCCTGAGTAGCTGAGATTACAGGTGCACGTGCCACCACGCTTGGCTAATTTTTGTATTTTTAGTAGAGACGGGGTTTCACCATATTGGCCAGGATAGTCTCGATCTCTTGACCTTGTGATCCACCTGCCTTGGCCTCCCAAAGTGCTGGGATTCCCGTGTGAGCCACCACGCCCAACAGTGTTGTGTATCTTTCACCGCAATTTTAGAACGCTTTCATCACCCCCAAAACAAGCCCTGTCCCCATTACGTGTCCCCTCCCATCCCCTTCCCCGGTCCCTGGGGAGCCAATCCCCTTCCTGTCTCTGGATCAGCAGGTCCTGGACATTTCATAGACATGAGATCACACACTGCATGGCCTTGTGTGTCTGGCGTCTCTCACTGAGTGTGACGTCCTCAAGGTGCATCTGCGCCGTGGCTTGGGTCAGAGCCTCGCTCCTGTTCACAGCTGAGTTGTGTTCAAGTGTGTGGACAGCCACGTTGCGTTTACCAGAGCATCTGTGGATGGACACCCTGGTTGGTTTATCTGTGAATCTGTGGTTCCCCCCCCGAGGTGGTTGAAGCTTCTGCTCCATTCACACTGAGGAGTCCGGGTCCTGCTTTACAGAAATGTAAGTCGTGACAGTCAGTTTCTTTAAAAAGAAGAGGAAGTGATCAGATGACAGGTGGCCCTGGGAGTGGCGGGAGTGTGAGAAGAGGGGGCTGGGGGCTTCCTCTGAAGATGGAAAGACCCTCATTGACTCCCAGGGGCAGCGAGCATTTATTGAGCACCTACTGTATCCCTGGTCCCAGGGATGTGGCAGGGACAAAAATGGCACAGTTGCTGTCCTGGTGGGAAGACAAGATCACACCTGTAATCCCAGTACTTTGGGAGGCTGAGGCGGGTGAATCACCTGAGGTCAGGAGTTCAAGACCAGCCTGGCCAACATGGTGAAACCCTGTCTCTACTAAAAATACAAAAATTAGCTGGGCGTGTTGGTGGGCTCCTGTGATCCCAGCTACTCAGGAGGCTGAGGCAGGAGAATCACTTGAACCCAGGAGGCGGAGGTTGCAGTGAGCCGAGATCGTGCCACCGCACTCCAGCCTGGGCGACAGAGAGAGAGTCCATCTCAAAAAAAAGAAAAAGATAAGAAAAGTGGTCCGGGTGGAGATGGCTGCAGGGGGTGCTCGGGGCTGAAAATTAGGCCGGAAGAGGCCTAAATGAGGAGGTGACGTCTGCAGAAAGGCCTTGGGCGTGAGGCCTGTGGAGGTCTGGGTGACTGTGCACCAGGCCAGGGTGCAGCCAGCACAGGGGCCCTGTGGTGGGAGCTCTGTGGGGTGTCTCAGCAGTGTGGCTGCAGTGGTGTCGGGTGGTGAGGGACCATGGGGCCCCTGCAGCAGGGTTTGCCCTGAGACCCTGCGGAAAGCCAGGGAAGGCCCGGTTCACGCCTCACTGCCCCATCTTCCTGTGAGGGCCCGGGCAGGGTCCAGCTTTTCTCCCTGCCTACCCCAGGTTAATAGGCAACAGGTCTGCTTCTGTACGTCTGTGGCCTGCTTTGACCTCCGTCTTCTCTCCCCACCGGGTGATGCGTCTCTGCCTTAACCCATTTAGGGTTCTTGGTGTCCCAGAGACAGGGGTGGTCTCCGTGCTGTGTCCTGGGAGGGCTGGGAGGAGGTTCCTTCGTGGAAGGCTGCCTGGAGGAGGTGGCTGTGCTGGATCTGATCTTGGCAGTGGAGAAGGGAAAGGGGAAGCTGGGAGCTATTGAAGGGTGAGGGGCTGACACTAGGGCTTGGAGCGGGGCAGGGCGGTGGAGGAAGCAGGGCCGGGGGCGCCAGTACTCAGGGCAGACACAGGCTCTGAGGACCGAGTATCACCTGGACTGGGAAGCAGCTGAGGTCCAGACTCCCTGAACTCCATCCCCTGCCCAGTGGGGGAAGGGGCCGCCCTGCTCCCCCCTCACCCCACACCTCGCAGCCCCGCGTGACTCCCCCACCCCCCACCATGGCCAAGGTCACCGTCAGCTCTTTCCTTTCAATTAGCAGCAGGAATGTTCCCGGCGCTGGGCTCGGCGCCTGCCCGGGCAGGGACCCCCTCGTTCTGGCTGGAGCTGCCCGGGCGTGGGTTCTGGAAGGACAAGTGCGACGCCCCCATCCCACACACGCCCCTCCCGCCCCGGACGGGCCCGCCCTGCTCGCTGGGTGACCTTGGCCGTTGCGTAACCTCTCTGGACCCCTCCAGCACCAACGCCCCGCACCGCGGAGGCCTCTTTGGGGCTCTCTCGTGGGGTTTGGGCCTCAGTAGCTCATCTCCTGGAGCCGGATTATCTCACGCGCTCCAGACGACGCCCTCGCCGGGCCCCGAGCCGCCCACACCGCCACGCGCCGTAAAAAGCATCGCGGGGACGGGAGGCCTGTGCGCGCCGGGGTGGGCGTCGGGCGGGGGGTGTGGCGCTCCAGGGGCTCTGCGCGGCTGCCGGGAGCCAGGGAGGCTCCGAGACCCAGCACCTGCCCCGGGACCCCCAGCAGCACCAGGACCGCCGCCGCCCCGAGCCTTTCCACGCCTTTGCCCCGGACTCAGCTCCTCCGCCCAGCATGTAAGACCTTTTGTGATCTGACCTCTGCTTCCCTCCGTGAGCCCAGGGGAGCCCGGGAAGCCCCTGCTCCGGGGTCCTGGTCCCGGCCTCGCTGATCAAACGGGAACGAGACTCCCCCGCGCCTGGCGGGCCCCGCCCGCAGGAGGATGAACGCCTGGCGAAGGCCATCTGCAGACCGCCCTGCTCGGCCTCAGTTTCCCCGTCGATGAAATGGGGCGGACCCGGCCGCAGGAGGGAGTGAGCGCTGGGGGAGGCGTTCTCGGTTTGTGGCCGTTTCCTCAGTTTCCCCATCTGTGAACTGGGCCGCAGGAGGGAGTGAGCGCTGGGGGAGGCGTTCTCGGTTTGTGGCCGTTTTGATCCGTGAGTCGTGGCCCTATTTCGCGTGATTTTTCGGATCTGTGACGTGGAGCGTTCTGCCGGCCTGACCTTGGCTACCCGGCGTCGGGGGCGGGTCCACACCCCTCCCGGATGGAAGCCCCTTCCTGGGCGGGCGCCCCCCGGACGCCCAGACGGGACCCCTCTCCCCTCCCCCAGCCGCAGCGCGGGGGAAAAATGCCTGACCCCTCCCACCCCTCTAGGCCGCCCCAGGCCCGAAGCCTCGGGCCCCCCCCAAACCCCCAAGGGGCGGGGGCGGGAGATGCTGCGCCGGCCCCACCCCCGCGCGCCGGGCCTCGGCGTTGCCATGGGGACCGCGCGGTTGCCACGGCGACCGCCTCCCGCGGGCCCCGCCATCCATCACCCGGGGCGGCGGCGCCCGGGCCTGGGGAGGGGCGAGGGGAGCGCATCCTGCGTGTTCTGGGAAGGGGCGAGGGGGGCGCCCGGGCCTGGGAAGGGGCGAGGGGGGCGCATCCTGCGTGTTCTGGGAAGGGGCG
>NC_037687.1:627452-658984 GCF_003255815.1 Theropithecus gelada
TATTTTTAGTAGAGACGGGGTTTCACCATGTTAGCCAGGATGGTCTCGATCTCCTGACCTCGTGATCCACCCGCCTCGGCCTCCCAAAGTGCTGGGATTACAGGCTTGAGCCACCGCGCCCGGCCTACATCAGTCACTTTTAAACTTGATGATCTTGAATAGCTTTTTAAAAAACATTAAATGCTTTGCTAAATAAAATGTGCATGAGTGGAGCTTATATTCCATACACCTAAGCATTTGTTGCATGCATTTCCCAGTTTCTCTACTGTGTTTTGTTATCAGATTTGGGTCAACACTGACTGAAGCACAAGAAGAAGATAGAAACATTCTGTGTACAAAAATCAAATCCATGCCCAATGACAAAGAAACCAAAATGGTGTTGATAACAGGGGATTCTATCCATATGTGGAGCAGGAGATGCATGGGAACTCTGGGTACCTTCCATTCCGTTTTGCTGTGAACCTAAAGCTGATCTTTAAAATAAAATGTATTAAAATAAATAAGCAGAGTATTTATTTGAATGAAAGGAGGGTGGGAGAGCTTTTTCGTGGATGTGCCCACTGTCTTCAAATGCCAGACGGTAGATGGGATTGGTCCGATGTGGGTGGCGTCCAATGGGCAGACCAGAGAAGAGAATTGTGGAGAAACACACACTTTTATTCATTCTCAGTAAATAATAATGGCCCATTCTTTACTTTGCCAGAAAACAGACAAAAATAATCTTATCATCATGGAGCTGACATTATCTTGGGGAGAACAGAAAAAATTAAGGGAAATGGACAGAATGCCAGACTGACAGCAACAGGCCCTCCTACAACCCCAGGTCCCCTGGCAATATTTTAGTTTTGTGTTTCTTTTTGATATTTTGATTTTGTATTTTTTGATATATGAACCCTCTAGGAGTACTGTGTGTGTGTGTTTGTGTGTGTGTGCACAGTGTATATGCATGTGTGTGTTTGTGTGTAATACATGTTGAAATCTTAAAGTTAAAAATGCAAATTTATTATTAATCATTAAAATTGGAATTAAGAGCATTTCTAGAGTCAATCTTGTAGTAAAACAAATAAACAACAACAGTAAGAAAACATTCAACTTAAACAACCTCTGTTGGCCCAAATTTTGAATTTTGTTTGCATATCTTAGAATGTTAGAGGTCATTTATAAGTATTAAATTCTAGTATGTTTATAGTGTCACATAATAGAAGTTATGTAAACATCTATGCAAATTACTAGAGAAATTTATTTGCCCCTCTCATTCCTGGGGCTATGAAGAGGTGGGAAAGAGCTCAGACTCTTATGACATCATACAGGGAGCTACTCAGCAGGCTGCAGGACTTGTGGAGATGTTGATTGATTATGTGTATTTCCTGCAACTTTATTAAGGTTTAATAATGCAAATGTTAGCAATGCCTTGCTTTAGTTTAATACATTATATTTTAAGCGTTTCCCTTTTTATAATGCAAAATCTTTCCATAACTCCATATTGGATTTTTTTTTTCTCTATTCATTTCTGTTTTATCACCTTTGACTAACAAGAGGTTATTTCCCATGAATAGGTCGAGCAGATTTTTCCCTGCAGATTTTTCACTAACTTGCCCATTGCTGTTGGTCTTCACTCACTTGAAAGGTGGTTGCTAAAGTTTTACATACCCCACTCCTCATGCAGGCAATCTGGAGGGAAAAAAGAAACATGGGTAGTGCCAGCAGGCTAGCTTCATGTCCGTGAGGTTGTCTGTCGATGAAACAGCCACCCTAGAGGTTACTGCTTTTGCTTTGTATATCTTTTGTTTCATTCAGCATTTGCTTTGCTCAGCATCCAAGAAAACAGTCTAGTAATGCTGTGTCTTGTTTCCATTGACATATTACTGCATACAATAAGAAAAAGGCTTTTCCATCAAGGAACAGACTACCATGGCTGGGCTGTAGTGTCTTCATGGTTTCCTGAGTATCACCAGCAACTTCCCCAAGCCACTACTCCAAATTGCAGGAGATTCCAACAGCTGGAGGAATTTATTTTCTTTTTCTCTCAGTATCTTACATAGTTCCTCAGCCTCTCCAGTATCAGGGTCTTGTCTAGATGCCACTAAACAGTGTATTCTCAGCCAGCAGACAAGGAGAAACTACAAGTAAGAGCTCAGTAATCTTCTTAAAATTCCAAATACATTACTCATCACACAAAAGTGAGCAGTAATTCTTAGCTTAGCCCTTTTTATTATTTTTACTTTATCAGCTTGGTCCAGATGCCTTTGTGAGAAATCTTTTCTATTTCTTGCCCATTAGTATTCCTGTTTCCTAGTTTTGGAGATTATAATTGTATCTGGGCTTGGAGTTGGAGAGGAAAGAATGGCCAAAGGCCTTGGCTCAAATTCTCATGCTCACTAGAATGAACTATGAAATGGGGCTTTGAGATACACAGAAATGTTAGTAGTTTATTCCAGGAGCTAGTACTGCTTAGCAAATTGTAAAATCTCGTTTTTAAAAAACTCAGAGTAGTATTAACAGAGTATAATGGTACTGCCAGAGAAATAAGTTATTTAGATTTTTGGCAAAATAGTCTTTCAGTTTAAGAGACTAATATTAACCCACTTAAAAATAGGTGAGCTGAAAAATAATTTTAAAAATTTTCTGATGGTATGATTAATCTCAACTAGTAAGAAAAAATTGAGAAGTTTGCTTTAAGGTTGTCTTTGATTTATACTATGAAGTTGAATTTATTTCTACTTGTATAAGGGAAAAATTGAAAAGAGCAATTGGAGTTGATAATTTGATCATGACCCTGCTATAATAGATAGGGTGGGATTTAAAAATACATAAACCCTTTGTTGTAAAGGGCGATATCTTAACAATAATAGTTAATAATGATAAACATAAATCCATACATTTGGCTTCAGGAAGAAAAACCAATAAATGAAGAAAACTTTTTTTTAGAAAAAGGAGATATGTTCGTCCATGTATCAGACACGGCACTAGATGCTGGGATGACATCCCTTGTGCTTGTGCACATGCCCTGAGGGGAGTCGCAATTAGCTTGAGAGATGGATTGACATAGAATTTAAGATGACACAGGGGAATATGTAATACTGGATATTTCTTCAAGATGCATCAGAAAGGAAGAGAATGGAGGAATTAACTGTGAGGGAGAGGGTAATCTGAGGAAGGCGTTCATTTGGGGCATACTTTTATTTACTAAGTGGAGTCTAACTTTCCTACCTGCCCTGGATTTTTATGATACACTAAGGAAAATGGGGAATGCCTAACTGATGAAACTGCTTCTGTTCAGAGGAACTAAATGTCTATTAAGGATACTTGCAGTTATTGATAATGGTTGAGCATTGGGTGCATGTTTAAGACGTGTAAGGTTATCTATAGCTGATATTTTAAATCCTACATCATACAAGTGTTCTAGTACATTGATTCTCCCACGCCCTGGAGAACAATTTCTCACTCTCTCCTCTATCTTCAAACCCCCAGTTCCTCTCCCCGTCATCACTCTCAGAGGATGGATCTCCTTTCCGCCCCTCTGAGATAGCTAAGACCACCAGCCCAGAGCCATGCAGGACCCGCCTTCTTGCTGTCCACTCACAGCCTGGCAGCCGTGGGCTCTCCATCTCCTGCCTTACCCCCTGAGCTCTGCAGATGCTCATCTAGATGCAGTTGCCCTGCTGACTTTCCAGAGGCCACCCCTCATCTAGTCAGGCTCACTTTTCTACTAACTCCGGTTTTTCCTGAAATAATAAATATGTCTCCCTCCACTGGAATATTTTCAGCATAAAGAAATGTTATTAAAGAAAAAAAACCTTTCATCCCAGATACTAACTACCCTATTCCTCCCTACATTTTGTAGTAAAATTCCTCAAGTGAATTGCTTGTTCTTCATTTCCAAATTATCTTCTCTCATTTTATCTTAAACCAACGCTAATCACATGTCATCTTCTGTTTCATCAGCACATATGCTGAAGTCACTGATGGAAACCGGTGTTCTAAACCTAATTCCACTTTCTTAATGGATTTGCAGTCTTTGAAACAGGGGGTTACTCACATTCTTCCTTTATGAAAAGCAGTATGAAGTTTCCCCCCCAAAAAAACCTGAAAATAGAATTAACATATGTTCCAGCAATCTCGTTTCTCGTTTATCAGTATGTCAAAGAGATACCGGTTTTCCCATGTTTATTGCAGCATTATTCACAGTAGTCAAGATATGGAAGCAAACTGAGGGTCCGTCAACAAATAAATGGATAAAAATGTGGTACAGATACTAAATGAAATACTACTCAGCCTTAAAAGAGAAGGAAATCCTGTCATTTTTGACAACATGGGTGAAACTGGAGGACATTTTGCTAAGAGAAATAAGACAGGCACAGAAATACAAATACTACATGATGTCATTTACAAGTGGAATCTTAAAAAGTTGAAATCATAGAAGTAGAGAGTAGAATAGTGATTGCCAGAGGCTGGGAGGGCCTAGGCTGGGTAAAAGGAGATGTTAGTCAAAGGGTACAAACTTTCAGATAGACAGGTATAAGTTTCAGTGATATATTGGACAGCATGGTGACTACAGTTAATAAGTTCTTGCTATCATCCTCCTACAGAAATTCTCTACATTTCCCATCGGTGTGTGTTTTCCTTTGCTGTAACAAATAACAAACCCAAGTTATTCAACCTCAAGTGTGTTCCTGGTGGCCTTTGACTAGAAAACATAGGCGTGCCATAGGAAAGGTATGACTGAGGCAGAATAGAGGGTGAAAATCCATTTCCATGTTTTGGATGGTACATTCTGATTACATTAGTCAATGGGAGTACAGATTTCATTCCCATAGTTTTGTGTGAGGGTCTTAAGCCATATTTTGAGAAAATATAATGGGTTCATAATTCTTCATACATCCTCTTAAATCTGTATAAATAATAAATGGTGGAATTTATTTTTATTTTATTTTATTTTATTTATTTTTTGAGACGGAGTCTCGCTCTGTCGCCCGGGCTGGAGTGCAGTGGCGCGATCCTGGCTCATTGCAAGCTCCGCCTCCTGGGTTCATGCCATTCTCCTGCCTCAGCCTCCTGAGTAGCTGGGACTACAGGCGCCCGCCACCATGCCCAGCTAATTTTTTGTATTTTTAGTAGAGACGGGGTTTCACCATGTTAGCCAGGATGGTCTTGATCTCCTGACCTCGTGATCCGCCCGCCTCAGCCTCCCAAAGTGCTGGGATTACAGGTGTGAGCCACCGCGCCCAGCCTTAAATTTTTATTTTTGAGACAAGGTCTTACTCTATCACCCACACCAGAGACAGTGGCACAATCACGGCTTGACTCAGCTTCAATCTCCTGGGCTCAAGTGACCCTCCCACCTCAGCCTCCCAAGTAGCTGGGACCACAGGGACACACCTGGCATGCATTTATTTATTTATGTGGAGACAGGATCTTGCTATGTTGTCCAGGCTGGTCTCAAACTCCTGGGCTCAAGCAGTCCACTGGCCTTGGCCTCCCAAAGTGCTGGGATTACAGGCTTGAGCCACCACACCTGGCCTAGGGTCTGATTCTCTTTTTGAGAAGCTGTCTCTGGCTGGCGGGTGGAGAGGGAGCTGTGAGGGGGCAGGGAGTTGTCAGGGAACACTAGATGCCTGGGCTAGGGTGGGGAATGTGGGGTGGGCAGGAAGCGAGGGCCCGGGCCTCAGGGGAACGCACAGTGGATGGTTCACTGCCTGCTTCACCCGTTGATGTGGGACTGACCCAGAACTCCAGCTGATCTGGCCATTCAGGAAGGACTCCCAAGCCAGAAAGCTGGATCAAGCCTTTCCTGAACCCCACCCGGTGGACGCAGCTGAACCCAGCCTCCCTGAGGAGGGAGAAGGGGAAGCCAGAGAGGGCGCAGCTCATGCTCCTGGGCCCCTGGGAGGCACTGGGAAGGGTAGGTGTCACCTGCCAGGAAGGGAGGAGCCGGTGGGGTCGCCTCTGGGGCATGGGAGCCGGACAACTTCACAGGCCTCAGCAGGGCCAGGAAACCGAACCCGAGTGGGGTGGGCAGGCGGGGCGCCTCGGGCTCCAGGGAGGTCTTGACCTGGAGCAGCCTCCCGGGCCGGGGCTGGGTGGTGAGCCAGCGCACTGTGCAGTTTCATTTTCTCTGCTGAACAGGGGGAGGGGACGGCAGCACAAGGGGGACGCCATAGGAGGCCTAGGAGCTGCAGGTATCTGTGCCTCCGTGTTTGTGCGGATGGGGAAACTGAGGCCCAGAGAGGCATGGGGGCTCTTTGGAGGCAGGGCTGGCTCTGGGCCCTGACACCAGGCTGAGAGGGCTGTGGGTGGCGGCGGGCACAAAGGGCGGGCTGTAATTTCAGTCTCTGGGAAGATACGACGGGGGACTGGGGGAACCTGTCTCCCACCCCCGCACCCCTCGTTCCCGCCAGTCCCTGCCCGTCAGCCCGGGCCTCGCGCTGTGGATGCTGCCCAGAGCCCTGGCATTGTTTGGGACATGGGGCTGATTCTCCAGAAATCCCCTACTTGAGTCTGGGACACCCACCGCCAACCCCTGCCGTCCTCTCCCTGCCTCACTGCACCAGCTCTGGAAGCCTGAGGGTCGCTGGCAGTCAAGGCTGAGCTCAGCCCCAGTCTAGGGCTTTGGTGCTGCTTGCGTTTTTGTTGTCGTCGTCGTTTTGCTTTCGATGGAGTCTCGTTTTGTTGCCCTGGCTGGAGTGCAGTGGCGTGATCTCTGCTCACTGCAGCTGCCTCCTGGGTTCAATCAATTCTCCTGCCTTAGCTCAAATAGCTGTTTTTTTTTTTTTCTTTTTTTTTTTTTTTGAGACAGGCTGGAGTGCTGTGGCCAGATCTCAGCTCACTGCAAGCTCTGCCTCCCGGGTTCCCGCCATTTTCCTGCCTCAGCCTCCTGAGTAGCTGGGACTACAGGCGCCCGCCACCTCGCCCGGCTAAGTTTTTGTATTTTTAGTAGAGACGGGGTTTCACCGTGTTAGCCAGGATGGTCTCGATCTCCTGACCTCGTGATCCGCCTGCCTCGGCCTCCCAAAGTGCTGGGATGACAGGCGTGAGCCACTGTGCCCGGCCGAGTAGCTCGTTTTACAGGTGCCTGCTATCATGCTCGGCTAAGTTTTATATTTTTGGTAGAGGCAGGGTTTCACCATGCTGGCCAGGCTGGTCTTGAACTTGTGACCTCAGGTGATCCACCTGCCTCGGCCTCCCGAAGTGCTGGGATTACAGGCGTGAGCCACCGCGCCCGGCCTGCTCCTTGCATTTTACTAAGCACCTACTACTTTCCGAGGAGCTCTCGAGGGAAGCTTTCCAAAACTACTTTTGGAACTTTCCGAGGGCCCACAGACCAGGGACGGGAGGGGTTGGGTGGCAAAGCTCCTCTTCTGGTAGGTGGGAGGGGAAGCGAGAAAGCAGAGGGGCAGGGTACCCTGAACTCGGGGTGTGGACCGCGGGCCTGCAGAGGGGTGAGGAGGGGGATTCTGCTGCAGGTTTTGGAGCTGCAGGGTGAGGTTGCTGTGGGGAGGTCAGAGAACCACGGAATTCCTCGGTTCCTTCCGGGACGAGTGAGCGTGTGGTGGGTGCCTGGTGGGGGTGGCCAGGGCTTCGGTTCCTGGATCTCCTTCCCACACCACAAAGGGCACTGTATCTTTGAGGCGGGAAGCCCTGTCCCTTCAGGCGTATCCGGCAGCACTGGTATTCATTCATTCATTTTGTTCGTTTGTTTGAGGCGGAGTCTCGCTCTGTCGCCCAGGCTGGAGTGCAGTGGCGCGATCTCGGCTCACTGCAACCTCCACTCCCCGGGTTCAAGCGATTCTCCTGTCTCGGCCTCCGAATACCTGGGACTACAGGTGCCCGCCACCACGCCCGGCTAATTTTTGTATTTTTAGTAGACATGGGATTTCACCATGTTGGCCTGGCTGGTCTAGAACTCCTGACCTCAGGTGATCCGCCCGCCTCGGCCTCCCAAAGTGTTGGGATTACAAGTGTTAGCCACCGCGCCCGGCAATTCATTCATTCATTTTTTGAGACAGAGTCTCGTGCTGCCGCCCAGGCTGGAGTACAGTGGTGGGGTCACAGCTCACTGCCCCCTGGACCTCCCAGGCTCAAGCGATCCTCCCGCCTTAGCCTCCCAAGTAGCTGGGACTACAGGCGCACACCGCCACACCTGGATATTTTACTTTTTTTATTTTTGGTAGAGATGGGGTCTTACCAGATTGCCTAGGCTGGTCGCAAACTCCTGGGCTGCAGAAATCCTCCCACCTTGGCCTCCCAAAGTGCTAAAATTACAGGCGTGAGCAGCTGTGGTTCTGGTTTTGTTTTTTTTTTTTGTTTTTTTTTTTTTTTTTTTTTTTTGAGACGGGGTCTCGCTCTGTCACCCAGGCTGGAGTGCAGTGGCCGGATCTCAGCTCACTGCAAGCTCCGCCTCCCGGGTTCACGCCATTCTCCTGCCTCAGCCTCCCGAGTAGCTGGGACTACAGGCGCCTGCCACCTCGCCCGGCTAAGTTTTTGTATTTTTAGTAGAGACGGGGTTTCACTGTGTTAGCCAGGATGGTCTCGATTTCCTGACCTCGTGATCCGCCCGTCTCGGCCTCCCAAAGTGCTGGGATTACAGGCTTGAGCCACCGCGCCCGGCCTTCTGGTTTTGTTTTGATTTGTGACAGGGTCTAACTCTGTTACCCAGGCTGGAGTGCAGTGGCGTGATCTCGGCTCACTGCAGCCTCAACCTCCCAGGTTCAAGCAGTTCTCCCACCTCAGCCTCCTGGGTAGCTGGGAGCAATTCTTGTGCCTCAGCCTCCATGCCCAGCTAATTTTTGTATTTCTTGGTAGAGACGGGGTTTCACCATGTTGGCCAGGCTGGTCTTGAACTCCTGACCTCAAGTGATTTGCCTGCCTCAGCTGCCCCTGATATTTGTTAAGTGCCTACCGCATACCAGCCCTGGGAGGTGAGGCTACAGCAGCACTGGGTGGGCTCTTGTCAAAAGACAATGATTGGGCCCGGCAGGGTGGCTCACGCCTGTAATCTCAGCACTTTGGGAGGCCCAGGCAGGTGGATCACCTGAGGTCAGGAGTTCGAGACCAGCCTGGCCAACATGGTGAAACCCCGTCTCTATTAAAAAAACAAAAACTGGCCGGGCGCAGTGGCTCACGCCTGTCATCCCAGCGCTTTGGGAGGCCAAGGCGGGCAGATCATGAGGTCAAGAGATCAAGACCATCCTGGCAAACACGGTGAAACCCTGTCTCTACTAAAAATACAAAAAAATTAGCCGGGCGTGGTGGCGGCACCTGTAGTCCCAGTTTCTAGGGAGGCTGAGGCAGGAGAATGGCAGGAACGCGGGAGGCGGTGGAGTTTGCAGTGAGTGGGGATCATGCCACTGCTCTCCAGCCTGGGCGACAGAGCAAGACTGTCTCAAAAAAAACAAAAAATAAAAATCAGCTGGGCGTGGTGGCAGGTGCCTGTAATCCCAGCTACCCAGGAGGCTGAGGCAGGAGAGTCGCTTGAACCTGGGAAGCGAAGGCTGCAGTGAGCTGAGATCGCACCTCTGCACTCCAGCCTGGGCGACAGAGCGAGACTCCGTCTCAAAAAAACAAACAACAACGATTGGATGAGAGCGAGTCTGGGGTTGAATCCGGACTTGGCTTCTTTGCTGTGTGTCCTCAGGAGGCTTATCTCCCTCTCTGGGCTTTTGCAAGCCCAGGCTTAGGAGGTGGGGCTGGTGGGTCTTTCACCCCGTTTGGCCCTCCTGGGGCTGCAGAGTAGGTCTAGGTGGGCAGGAGGGTGCGGAGAGGACTGTCCCGCTCCGTCTTCTGGTCTGTGCCAGGAGGTAATACACTTCCTTCTTCCTGAAACACCCTTCTCTGGCCTTTGATGCCTGGTGAACTCCTGTGCATCCTTGGTGGCCCTGCCTCAATGTCCCCTTCTCCCCAAACCCTTCCTGGTCACTAGGCAGAGCCTCGTCCCCTCCTGTCCTGGCCGCTGAGGGGACAGGGAAGGTCCCACTTCACAGAAGGGGAAACTGGTGTTCAGAGATGAAATCACTTGCCCTGGTTACCCCTAGGGGAAGAGGCAGAGCTGGGATTTGAACCACGTTTGACGGGCGGCAGGGCTCAGTGAACCAGAGCTTGACCTTATCTCCCTCCCACAGGGTCCTGGTGGCAGAGACCACGTCCCAGCAGGAGCGGCTGCAGGCCATCGCAGTGAGTCCCCGCAGACAGTGTGGTCGGGGTGGGGAGGTGGGGGGACCTGGGGTCTCGGGCCTGGGCCTGTCCTAGGGCCTGTCCTAGGACCTGGAACCAGGGCATGGGGGTGGTGAGTTATTTGCTTGGGAAACTTGAGTCCTGCTGACCGGCAGAGAATGAAAGTGGAGACCCCCTGAGTCCGTAGCTCCTGGACCCCCGGCCTCCCTCTGCCTGATGGGTCAGCGGGGAAACTGAGCCTGGCCTTCCCTGGAGCCTTGTCCTGGTCCTGCAGGAAGATAAGCTTTGGTGGGGGGAGCACAGATGTGCTCTGGTGCCGTCTTGGTGGTCTCTAGCCCAAGAAGACCCCCTCGGGGTCAGAAGACCCTCTCCGTGACCCAACCCTCCCGGGAGGTGGCCTGTTTCCCAGCTTCAAGTCATTCTCCTGCCTCAGCCTCTCGAGTAGCTGGGATGACAGGCGCCCGCCACCGCGCCCGGCTAATTTTTGTATTTTTAGTAGAGACGGGGTTTTACCATGTTGGCCAGGCTGGTCTCGATCTCCTGAACTCAAGTGATCCTCCCGCCTCGGCCTCCCAAAGTGTTAGGATGACAGGCGTGAGCCGCCGCGCCCAGCCAATCATTCGTTTTCAAGACAGGGTCTCGCGCTGCGACCCCGGGCTGGAGTACAGTGGTGCGAACCGCTGTCACCTGGGAGCCGGTGGGCCACGCGGATCCACGGACGGAGGAAGCAGGGTCGGGCTGGGCAGAGCCTGGCGCGGTGTTGGGGGGATCTCCGGGGCCCCCACGCCCAGCCCCGACCCCCCCCCGCCCCCCCCCCAGGAGAAGCGGAAGCGGCAGGCGGAGATCGAAAACAAGCGCCGGCAGCTGGAGGACGAGCGGAGGCAGCTGCAGCATCTAAAGGTACGGGCGGGACCCAGGGTTAGGGAGCGGGGGTGGCAGTGAGGCGGAGGTGACCCAGCCCCGGACCCCTGCCCAACCCTGACCCCGATCCCAACCCTGACCCCGACCCCAACCCTGACCCCGACTCCAAGCCTGACACTGACCTCAACCCTGACCCCAGCGCCAACCCCTACCCCAAACCTGACCCTGACCTCAACCCTGACCCCAAACCTGACCCTGACCTCAACCCCGACCCCAAACCTGACCCTGACCCTGACCCCAAACCTGACCCCAAACCTGACCCTGACCCCGACCCCAAACCTGACCCTGACCCCGACCCCAACCCTGACCCTGACCTCAACCCTGACCCCGACCCCAACCCTGACCTTGACCCCAACCCTGACCCCAACCCTGAACCCAAACCTGTCCCTGACCCCGACCTCAACCCTGATCCTGACCCCAAACCAGACCCCAACCCTGACCCCCACCTGACCCTGCCTCCAACCCTGACCCCAACCTCAGTTCTGACTCTGACCCTGACCTGACCCCAACCATAACCCTGACCCCAACCCCGACCCTGATTCTGACCATGACCCTGACCTTGATCTTAATCCTGACCCCAACCCTGACCCTGGTCCTGCCCCTGACTCTGACATGGACCCCTGCTGCCCAGTCCAAGGCACTGCGGGAGCGCTGGCTGCTGGAGGGGACGCCGTCCTCGGCCTCGGAGGGGGACGAGGACCTGAGGAGGCAGATGCAGGAGGATGAGCAGAAGACACGGCTGCTGGAGGACTCGGTGTCCAGGTGAGGGCCACAGCGTGGGTGCGACCGGGCTGGGCGGGGCCTCGGGGGCTGCTGGAGGACTCGGTGTCCAGGTGAGGGCCACGGCGTGGGCGCGACCGGCTTGAAGGGGCCTCGGGGACCACAGGCTCCCGGGAGGGTATGGGAAGAGTTGTCAGTGTGCTTTGAGGGGGATGTGTGAACGGGGCAGGCCAGGACCCAACGTGCTTTGAGGGGGACGCGGGCCGGGGCGGGCCAGGGCATCCACCTGGGCCTGGGGCAGCTTGCTGGGGGCAGAGGCTGGCTGCGTGACCTCGGGCAGGGAGTTGCCCCTTTCCCCTCCCGCCACCCCCATTCAAGCCAGCGAGGGATGGGATGGAGCTGGCGGTCCCTGGGGCTGGGTGTTGCCGGCACTGGCCTCCCTGGGGGCTTCCTGGCGCCAGCCCAGCTGGCGGGCGAGCTCTCCCGCGGTGCGAACAGGGACACAGAGCAGCTGGGCCCGCAGGAAGCTCGGGCGGGGGCAGGATGGGGACAGGATGGGGAAAGGGGCCATCCCTGTGGGGGCTGGGACCAAAGGCCTGGAGTTTCCGGCGGGCAGGAGGCCCAGGCTCTGCTCGGGGCAGCAGGGTCAGGGCGAAGGGAAGTGACAACCAGGATTCCAGAGTCTGCCTTGGCCAGGGAAGGGCCCAGAGGCGGGAGGCCGGCCAGCCGGGTCACTCGGACCTCACAGGCCCCGCCTGGACGCTGGGTTCTGACCCCCGTGGGGGCCCCTCCCTGCCCAGTTCTGCCCATTTGCTTTGAAGAAAGCATGTTGGGGGTGTTCGGGATGGACTTCCCTCCCTGGCAGGGCGTTCAAAGGCATGGACAGGCTGGGCACAGTGGCTCACGCCTGTAATCCCAGCACTTGGGAAGCCGAGGCGGGAGGATCACTTGAGATCAGGAGTTTGAGACCAGCCTGGAGAAACCCCGTCTGTACTAAAAATATAAAATTAGCCGGGCGCGGTGGCTCAAGCCTGTAATCCCAGAACTTTGGGAGGCCGAGATGGGCGGATCATGAGGTCAGGAGATCGAGACCATCCTGGCGAACACGGTGAAACCCCGTCTCTACTAAAAAATACAAAAAAAACTAGCCGGGCGAGGTGGCGGGCGCCTGTAGTCCCAGCTACTCGGGAGGCTGAGGCAGGAGAATGGCGTGAACCCGGGAGTCGGAGCTTGCAGTGAGCTGAGATCCGGCCACAGCACTCCAGCCTGGGTGACAGAGGAAGACTCCGTCTCAAAAAAAATAAAAATAAAAATAAAAAAATAAAATAAAATTAGCCTGGCGTGGTGGCGGGCACCTGTAATCCCAGCTACTCGGGAGGCTGAGGCAGGAGACTGGCTTGAACCCGGGAATCAGAGGTTGCAGTGAGCCGAGATTACACCACTGCACTCCAGCCTGGGCAACAGCAGTCTCAATAAAAATAAATAGTCCGGGTGCAGTGGCTCAAGCCTGTAATCCCGGCACTTTGGGAAGCCGAGGTGGGCGGATCACGAGGTCAGGAGATCGAGACTATCCTGGCTAACACGGTGAAACCCCGTCTCTACTAAAAATACACGCCAGGCATGGTGGTGGGCGCCTGTAGTCCCAGCTACTCCGGAGGCTGAGGCAGGAGAATGGCGTGAACCCAGGAGGCGGAGCTTGCAGTGAGCCGAGATCACGTCAGTGCACCCCAGCCTGGGTGACAGAGCAAGACTCTGTCGAAAGAAAGAAAGGAAGGAAGGGAGGGAGGGAGGGGGGGAGAGAGGGAGAGAGGGAGGGAGGGAGGGAGGGAGGGAGGAAGGAAGGAAGGAAGGAAGGAAGGAAGGAAGGAAGGAAGGAAGGAAGGAAGGAAGGAAGGAAGGAAGGAAGGAAACAAGGAAACATCAATAAAGGCATGGACATGCTGGGCGTGGGTGGGGGCTCACACCTGTAATCCCAGCACTCTGGGAGGCCGAGGTGGGTGGATCACCTGAGGTCAGAAATTTGAGACCAGCCTGGCCAACGTGGCGAAACCCAGTCTCTACTAAAAATACAAAAATTAGCCGGGCGTGGTGACGGGCGCCTGTAATCCCAGTTACTCAGGAGGCTGAGGCAGGAGAATCGCTTGAACCCGGGAGGCGGAGGTTGCCTTGAGCCAAGATCTCGCCATTGCACTGCAGCCTGGGAGATAGAGCGAGACTCCATCTAAAAAAAGAAAGAGGCCGGGCGCGGTGGCTCAAGCCTGTAATCCCAGCACTTTGGGAGGCCGAGACGGGCGGATCACGAGGTCAGGAGATCGAGACCATCCTGGCTAACACGGTGAAACCCCGTCTCTACTAAAAAAAAATACAAAAAACTAGCCAGGCGCAGTGGCGGGCGCCTGTAGTCCCAGCTACTCGGGAGGCTGAGGCAGGAGAATGGCGTGAACGCGGGAGGCGGAGCTTGCAGTGAGTTGAGATCCGGCCACGGTACTCCAGCCTGGGCCACACAGCAAGACTCTGTCTCAAAAAAAAAAAAAAAGAAAAACGAAAAATGGACAGTTATGGACAGGTATGGACAGGGTGGGGCAGTTCTGGTGGGTTTGGGGCCTTGGAATGAGCTGAGTGTTACCGACTCCCTGGGCCTCAGTTTCCTCACCTGTGGACCAGGAAGGCAAAAATCCCACAGTATGTCTTTTTTTTTTTTTTTTTCTTTTTTTGAGATGGAGTCTTGCTCTGTCACCAAGGCTGGAGTGCAGTGGCGTGATCACGGCTCACTGCAACCTCTGCCTCCTGGATTCAAGCGATTCTCCTTCCTCAGCCTCCCAGGTAGCTGGGACTACAGGCGCCCACCACCACCCCCGGCTAATTTTGCAGTTTTAGTAGAAACAGGGTTTCTCCATGTTGGTCAGGCTGGTCTCGAACTCCCGACCTCAGGTGATCTGCCCGCCTCAGCCTCCCAAAGTGCTGGGATTATAGGCGTGAGCCACCGCAACCGGCCCCACTGTGCATCTTAATTCCAGCAAACATTAAGCACCAGCTGTGTCCCTGGGCTGAACAGGATGTTCAGACAGGTAGGGCTGAGACGGGCCTGGCCCTGTTTGCAGAGAGGTGGACGGTCAGACACCTGGGCGAATGCAGTGGGAGTTACTGGCCGTGGTGGCTGGGCACGTTGGGATTCTTTTCACGCAGCCCTAGTGGGCACAGGCTCAGGCCCCTCGATGGAGGATGAAGACCTGGCTTGAGGCCTAGTTTGCTTTCAGAGGCCTCGGCTTCACCCCTCCTGGGGGAAACTCGCTTCTCAGGTGCTGAAACTGAGCTGCTCTGGGTCTCCGCTACCTTCTGCCAGCTTGGGCTCTGCCCAGACACCTCCTACAGGAAGCCCTCCAGGCTGACTGTGGGCTGGACCCCTCTTCTTATGGCAGGGGGACACGGGTCTGGCTCTGTGTCCAGCCCGCCAGCCTGAGCCCACCTTGTTAGACCTATGGACTCAGCCTCCGTCTGCCCTGTCCTGGGGCTGGGGCTGAGCTGCCGTGAGTGCCGCCCGCCCTTGCCAAAGCCCGGGGCTGGGATTTCATATCCCGGTTTTGTTTTCCTGGATCTATTTGTCCCGTTATCTTCTAACACTTGGAAAGTGACATGGTTTTTCCAGTTTCCCGGTGAGATAAAGTTTCCTGTTAAAATACACAAATTTGAGCGGGAGAGGAGAGTTCGTTTGATACAGATAGTGACATAAACAGCACAGGCCAGGGGTCAGGGGACACGGGGAGCCAGCCCTGGTTTGAATCCCGCCTCTGCTACCTGCTGGCTGTGAGGCTTTTGCACTCGTGCCTCAGTTTCCCCCACCGTGAACACCATGGGATTGCCTGGGAGCTTTGAATTCAGAGAGCTGAGCCGGGCGCGGTGGCTACGCCTGTAATCCCAGCACTTTGGGAGGACGAGGTGGGCAGATCACCTGAGGTCAGGAGTTCAAGACCAGCCTGGCCAACATGGTGAAACCCCATCTCTACTAAAAATGCAAAAGATCAGCCGGGTGTAGTGGTGCATGCCTGTCATCCCAGCTACTCGGGAGGCTGAGGCAGGAGAATCCCTTAAACCCGGGAGGTGGAGGTTGCAGTGAGCCAAGATCAAGCCATTGCTCTCCAGCAGCCTGGGCAACAAGAGTGAGAATCTGTCTCAAAAAAAAGAAATTTGGGGCCGGGCGCGGTGGCTCAAGCCTGTAATCCCAGCACTTTGGGAGGCCGAGACGGGCGGATCACGAGGTCAGGAGATCGAGACCATCCTGGCTAACACGGTGAAACTCCGTCTCTACTAAAAAGTACAAAAAATGAGCCGGGCAAGGTGGCGGGCGCCTGTAGTCCCAGCTACTCGGGAGGCTGAGGCAGGAGAATGGCGTAAACCCGGGAGGCGGAGCTTGTAGTGAGCTGAGATCTGGCCACTGCACTCCAGCCTGGGCGACAGAGCGAGACTCCGTCTCAAAAAAAAAAAAAAAAAAAAAAAAAAAAAGAAATTTGGGAGCTGTCGTACAAAAGGTGCCCAGAGCCCTGTGGGGATACAGGAGTCACCCTCACGCATTTCCTCTCCCCAGGTTGGAGAAGGAAATTGAGGTGCTGGAGCATGGAGACTCCGCCCCAGCCGCGGCCAAGGAGAACGCGGTGGCCCCGAGCCCGGTCCGGGCGCCGGCCCCGAGTCCAGCCAAGGAGGAGCGCAAGACAGAGGTGGTGATGAATTCACAGCAGGTAAGGGGGTGACCGGGGGTCAGATCCCCAGGCCCCCACTCCCGCTGGCCCCAGAGTGAGACCCCAGCCCTTCCATGTCAGCGCGGCTGAGGGGACAGGCACAGACTACAGCCAGGCCCTCGATTTCAAGCTCACCGGAGCCACTTCCCAGCTGTGTGAGCCGGGACACGTGGTTTCGCCTCGCTGGGCCTCGGTTTCCCCATCTGTGAGACGGGGGAGTAATGGGAGCAGCCACCACTGGGGGCATCGGAGGGCTCGGGGAATGGCAGGAGACCCGCCTGGGGGCATCGGAGGACTCGGGGAACAGCAGGAGACCCGCCTGGGGGCATCGGAGGACTCGGGAAATGGCAGGAGACCCGCCTGGGGGCATCGGAGGACTCGGGGAACAGCAGGAGACCCGGTGCTGGTGGGTGCTGATGGTTTTGGCCATAGTGTTTTTTGGTTTTTGTTTTTGTTGGTTTTTGAGACGGAGTCTCGTTCTGTTGCCCAGGCGGGAGTGCAGTGGTGCAATCTCACAGCCTCCGCCTCCCAGGTTCAAGCGATTCTCCTGCCTCAGCCTCCCGAGTAGCTGGGACCACAGGCGCCCGCCACCACGCCCGGCTAATTTTTTTGTATTTTTAGTAGAGACGAAGTTTCCCCATGTTGGCCAGGCTGGTCCCAAACTCCTGACCTCAGGTGACCCGCCCCTCAGCCTCCCAAAGTGCTGGGATTACAGGCGGGAGCCACCTTACTTGGCCTGTTTTTTGTTGTTGTTGTTTTTGTTTTTGACACAGAGTCTCACTCTCACCCAGGCCAGAGTGCAGTGGCACAACCACAGTCCACTGCAGCCTCAACTTCCCCAGCTCCAGCGATCCTCCCGCCTCAGCCTCCCAAGTAGCTGGGACCACGGGTGCACGCCACCACGCCCGGCTAATTTCTGTCTTTTTGGTAGAAACGGGGTCTCCCTCTGCTGCCCAGGCTGGGGTTGTCATGGTTTCTGTTGAACCCCTGCATTGTTTTGTGTGGCTGAGCCTCCAGAAAGCCGTTCCCATGGGAACAGCATCTCCATTTGATGGGAGTAAAACCCCGGCCCACAGAGGTGGAGAGGCTGGCTGGAGGCCACGCAGCTGAGTGGTCCTTAGTGGTCTCAGCTGTTGAATCTGGCATCTGCCATCTAAGCCAGACTATGTTAAAACCAGACCCTCGGCCGGGCTTGGCAGCTCACGCCTGTAATCCCAGCACTTCGGGAGGCCGAGACGGGTGGATCATGAGGTCAGGAGATGGAGACCATCCTGGCTAACACGGTGAAACCCCGTCTCTACTAAAAATACAAAAAATTAGCCAGGCGTGTTGGCGGGCACCTATTGTCCCAGCTACTCAGGAGGCTGAGGCAGGAGAATGGCAGGAACCTGGGAGGCGGAGCTTGCAGTGAGTTGAGATCGCACCTCTGCACTCCAGCCTGGGCGACAGAGCCAGACTCCGTCTCAAAAAAAAAAACAAAAACAAAAACAAAAACAAAAAACCAGACCCTTGGCCGGGCTTGGCAGCTCATGCCTGTAATCCCAGCACTTTGGGAGGCAGAGGCGGGCACATCATTTGAGGTCAGGAGTTCAACAAGACCAACCTGACCAACATGATGAAACCCCGTATCTACTAAAAATACAAAAATTCACCGGATGTCGTGGCGGGCACCTGTGATCTCAGCTGGTCAGGAGGCTGAGAATCGCTTGAACTCTGGAGGCAGAGGTTGCAGTGAGCCGAGATCCCGCCACGACACTCCAGCCTGGGCGATAGAGCGAGATCCTGTCTCAAAAACAACAAAAAAGACCTGGTTCTGGGCACAGTCCCGGACCTCACTGAGCTCATGTCAGGTGGGAAGATGGCCATGAGTCAGGAACCACCCAGGGAGCGTGCTCAGGCTGAAGAGGTGGGAAGCCCAAGGCGCTGTGAAATCCCCAAGGAAGTTCCTCATTCGTGGGAGGGCTGGGCGGGTGTCCTGGAGGACGTGGGTGTCGTGGGAGGGCTGGGCAGGCATCCTGGAGGACGTGGGGTATTTTCTTTGTGGTTTTTTTTTTGAGTCAGAGTTTCACTCTTGTTACCCAGGCTGGAGTGCAATGGCATGATCTCGGCTCACTGCAACCTCTGCCTCCCGGGTTCAAGTGATTCTGCTGCCTCAGCCTCCCAAGTATCTGGGATTACAGGCACGCGCCACCATGCCTGGCTAATTTTAGTTTTTAGTAGAGACGGGGTTTCGCCATGTTGGTCACACTGGTCTCGAACTCGTGACCTCAGGTGATCCGCCCACCTCAGCCTCCCAGAGTGCTGGGATTACAGGCATGAGCCACTGCGCCTGGCCAAGGAAGTGGATTTTGAAGGTTGAATAGGAGTTCCCCAGGCGCTTTTCCCTGAAGGGTGATTGAACATGGACTAGAGCTGGCGTGGGAGGCCCAGCAGTACACGTGCACAGTCCCTGCCTTCCTGAGGGGCACACCCAGTGACGTGATGGGGGAGAGTGGAGTGAGGGAACATCAGACACCACGGCTGTGAGTCAAGAGTGTGTCCCAGAAGCAGCAGGGAGGCCTGGGCACGGTTCAGGGAGAGGGGCCTGTGTGCAGGGTCTGACCATGCAGGGCGGAACCGGCTCAGGCAGGAGACGCTAGACCCTGGGGCTCGCGCAGTGGCTCCCAGGAGGCCAAGGCAGGAGGATCACTTGAGAGCAGGAGTTCAAGACAGGACTGAAGGGGCACGGAGGAGCCGGCTGGATTCAGGGCAGCTTGCGGGAGCTGCTGATGCAGGGGCATGAGGGGAGGGGAAAAGAAATGAGAAATGAGTGGTGGCTCACGCCTGTAATCCCGGCACTTTGGGAGGCCGAGGTGGGCGGATCACCTGAGGTCAGGGGATCGAAACCAGCCTGGCCAACGTGGAGAAACCCCGTCTCTACTAAAAATACAAAATTAGCCGGGTGTGACGACGCAGGCCTGTAATCCCAGCTACTGGGGAGGCTGAGGCACGAGAATCGCTTGAACCCAGGAGGCAGAGGCTGCAGTGAGCCGAGATTGCCCCGTTGCGCTCCAGCCTGGGCGACAAGAGCAAAACTCCATCTCAAAAAAAAGAAAAAAGAAAGATGACCTCCGTGTTTCTGGCCAGAGTCCCAAGAGGATGGGATGAGAAGCGGGCGCGTGTGACCTCACCCGCTGTGCCAGCCCTTCCCAGGCTCCTGACCCCGGGGCTCCCCTTCCTCTTCCCAGGGATGCTGACACCCCTGACCCCTCTCTCTTCTTTCTTGCAGACCCCGGTGGGCACACCCAAAGGTAGGGCTTCTGGAAGGAACTCGTGGGGCCTGGGCGCACTCTGGTGGCCAGAGAGGGGATGGCAGGGCAGGGAGTGCAGCTACAAAGTAACAGGTGCTGGGGCCTCAGGCCTATGATCCCAGCGCTTTGGGAGGCCAAGGGTGGGGGGGTGGATCACCTGAGGTCAGGAGTTCGAGACCAGCCTGGCCAACATGGCGAAACTCAGTGTCTAGTGAAAAAATACAAAAACAATTAGCCGGGTGCAGTGGCTCATGCCTGTAATTCCAGCACTTTGGGAGGCTGAGGCAGGAGGATCGCTTGAAACCAGGAGTTCAAGAACAGCCTGGGCAACACAGGGAGACCCTGTCTCTGCCAAACATAAAAAAAATTAGCTGCCAGCCGGGCCCAGTGGCTCAGGCCTGTGACCCCAGCGATCTTGAAGGCTGAGACAGGTGGATCCCTTGAGGTCAGGAGTTTGAGAGCAGCCTGGCCAATATAGTGAAACCCCATCTCTACTAAAAATACAAAAAAATTAGCCGGGCGTGCTGCGCGCCTGTAGTCCCAGCTGCTGGGGAGGCTGAGGTGGGAGGATCGCTTGAGCCCAGGAGGTTGAGACGGCGGTCAGCTGTGATCGCACCACTGCACCCCAGCCTGGGCGACAGAGCGAGACCCTGTCTGTAAAATGCATTTCGCGCTTCCATATCGATAGCGGGACAGTCGGCAGCCAGGGTTGATGCTGGCGTCTGAAGTGCCTCTGGCCTGGTTTGTGTGTGTTAATTATTCATAAGGAAGTGTCTCCTTGTCTTACTGTAGAATTAAAAATTAATCATTAAAAAAATCTAGGCAGGCCTCTCAGGGATTTTGTGAAAATCACTGGACTGAGGATGAGGAATGAACTATGGGGGTGGCTGTGGGATTTTCTAGGGGTCTGGAGGAGCCTGGGTGCCAGTGTCTGTGTGGGGTCTGGAGGGGCCCAGGTGCCTGTGTCTATGTGGGGTCTGGGGGTCTAGGGGGGCCCAGGTGCCTGTGTCTGTGTGGGGTCTGGAGGGGCCCAGGTGCCTGTGTCTGTGTGGGGTCTGGAGGGGCCCAGGTGCCTGTGTCTGTGTGGGGTCTGGGTGTCAGGGGGGCCCAGGTGCCTGTGTCTGTGTGGGGTCCGAGGGTCTAGGGGGCCCAGGTGCCTGTGTCTGTGTGGGGTCTGAGGGTATAGGGGGCCCAGGTGCCTGTGTCTGTGTGGGGTCTGGGTGGGGTCAGGGGCCCCGGTGCATGTGGGGATCCAGATGCACTTGTGTGAAGGGGTGTTGGGCTGTCTGGGGGGTCCGTGTGACCTCTCCTCTGACCCCCGTCTCTCTCTCCACCTCCCCTCCTGTGCAGACAAGCGAGTCTCCAACATGCCCGTGAGGACGGTTGACGGCTCCCCCATGATGAAGGCAGGTGGGTTGGTCCCCCAGGCTCTGGGCCCCAGATCCAGCCGCCATCGGGCCAAGTCTCGGTCCTGGAGGGCCGGGTGGGGTGGGGGCGACACCGACCTGCTCTCCGCAGCGTCTGGCCAGGCTGTGGTTGTGGGGGTGGCGGCTGGACCACGGCCGAGGCTCTGAGCCTGGGGTGGGGCCCCCTGTGCTTTGTGTCCTTGTCCCACGCCGGCCCATGCTTCCCTGAGAAGACGGGCCCCACGCATGGCGGCTCTAACCGACGCAACCCCACGGCTTTCATTCCACCCTAACCTCACGGCTCCCTCCGGGGCCCACGGGGGGTGGTGCTCACGCCTGAACACGCTCGCTGCAAATCTTACCTGCTCTGGTCCTTGGGCAGTAGGACCGGCTGCCCCGGGAGAGTGAGCTCCCCGTCCCTGGAGGCAACCAAGCCAGGTCCCCGGCACTGCTGCGCTTCCAAGAAGCAGGGGAAGCTCGGGGTTGACGCCGAGTGCCACACGGTGCTCAAGTCAGGCTCGAACCCCTGGTATGCCACGTGGTGCTGGTGTCTAATTTCTCCACCTGCCAGAGGGGTGGGACCTCGGTACGCCATTCTGGGGCCTGGCACAGGACAGGAGCCCAGTAATGGAAAATCATCGCAGTCGGCAAAACCACTGTGGTGTGAGTGAGCTGGAACAGCATAGGAGCAAGGCAGAGGGCCGGCGCGGTGGCTCACACCTATAACCCCAGCACTTTGGGAGGCCGGGGTGGGTGGATCGCCTGAAATCAGGAGTTCAAAACCAGCCTGGCCAACGTGGTGATACCGCGTCTCTGCTAAAATACAAAAATTAGCTGGGCATGGTGGTGCACGCCTGTAATCCCAGCTACTCGGGAGGCTGAGGCAGGGGTATCGCTTAAACCCGGGAGGCAGAGTTTGTAGTGAGCTGAGATCGCCTCACTGCACTCCAGCCTGGGCGACAGGAGCAAGACTCTGTCTCAGAAAAAGCAGCAAGGCAGGGAGGTGAAGAAGGACTCTGGGGTGGCTGGCCAGGACAGGACAGGGCTGGAAGGAAGGAGAGCCACCCAGAGGCCCAGGTCTCCAGCGCGGTCCAGGGTGGGGTTTGCCCCAGGATGCAGCAGACAGAGGCATTAATGTGTCAGAGCAGGTGGTGCCTGTGGGCCTCTGTGCCAGTGAGACCAGCCCTGGCAGACACCGAGGACCAGGTCCCCCACTGGTCCCCATGGCCACTGACTTTGTGCAGTGCACGACCTGCTCAACAGTGTGGGCGGCTCTGGACTAGCTGTCTGGGGTGGAGGGCTGAGGCTGTGCAGGGATATAGGGTTGAAAAACAGTCGTCCCTTCACCCGACATGCTTATCAAGTGCCTTCTGTATGCCAGGCATTAGGGAAGCAGGTGTTCTAATGAGGGCCACAGCCTCTACTACAGAAGAAAAGTGAGGCCAAGGACGTTGAGTTGGAGGAAGGAGGATTTGAACCACAGGGCTCGGGAGGGGAGCGTTCAACATTTGAGAGGTGACGTCTGAGTAAAGACCCAAAGGTGCTGGGGGAGCAAGACACGCAGCTATCTGGAGGAAGGTGTCCCAGGCAGAGGGCACGGCCAGCACAGAGGCCCCGAGGCAGGACAGGGCCTGGGGTGTTGGAGGAACAGCCAGGAGGCCGGTGTGGCTGGAGCAGCGTGAGGAGGGGGAGAGGGCGGAGGGGAGAAGATGGAGAGATTGTTCAGGGCCCTGTGGCGGGATGGGAGAGGGAGGGAGGCGGGAACCATGGGGGGCTGTAGGCAAAGCCGGGACCGCCCCGACTCCGTGGTCACTCACGCCCTCTGGTGACTGTGGGGAGAACAGACCGCGGACGGTGCCAGGCGGAGGGGGCAGGGCTGCTGGGGAAGGAGGCTGGATGGGCCGTGGAGGGGCGAGCAGTGGGCGGTTCCCTGTGTTCTGAAGGTGGAGCCCCCAGGGTTTGAGGAGAAACGGGCGTGGGGATAAGAGACAGGGAGGACTGGCCGGGCGCGGTGGCTCAAGCCTGTAATCCCAGCACTTTGGGAGGCCGAGGCGGGCGGATCATGAGGTCAGGAGATCAAGACCATCCTGGCTAACATGGTGAAACCCCGTCTCTACTAAAAATACAAAAAATTAGCTGGGCGTGGTGGCGGGCACCTGTAGTCCCAGTTGCTTGGGAGCCTTAGGCAGGAGAATCGGTTGAACCCAGGAGGCAGAGGTTGCAGCGAGCCGAGATCGCACCCCTGCACTCCAGCCTGGGCAACAAGAGCAAAACTTTGTCTCAAAAAAAAAAAGTCAGGGAGGACTGAGCTGCCCCCAGCAGGTGGGAAGAGCCAGGCGTAGTGGGCAGGCATAGGGACAGATGGGTAGTGGTGTTATGGAATGTGAGAGTGGGGCTTCTGTGGATAGAGGCTGAATCCAGGCCAAGGCCCTGGTGGGGATGGGCGTGCAGGAGATTGGAGCCCGGTGCCTGGATGAGGTCCCCGGGGCGGAGTCCAGGGCCGCAGCTGGGCCTGAGCGTCGAGGTGGGGTGGGAGGAAGGAAACGAGGTGGCTGTGGGGGCTGAGGGGCTGGGCGATGGCAGGGCTGCCCACAGTGGGGACCGACGGGCCCTCAGAAGTGGCCAGGGAGCAGGTCACGCAGCTATCTGGGGGAAAGGTGTGCCAGGCATTGGGAACAGCCCGTGCAGAGGCCCTGAGGCCGGGCCGCACCTGGGGTGCAGTGTCACGGGTCAGGCCAGTAGTCCTGGCAGCCCTGTTCAGCTCCCACTGCGGGGCGGGGTCTCTGGGAGGTGCTTGATGACCCCCGGGGCTCGGCATCGTCGAGCAGGCCTGGGGTGGCGGGCAGCCACCAGTCGCTGTTAGGATGCAGGCTGTGTGTGGCTTCTGTGGGAATCACTTTTACAGAGCAGGGGACGGGGAGCTGAGTGTGGAGTCAGGGCCCTGATGAGTAGCGATGTTCAACTATCTCACAAGGGTCTCCTTCATTCTCTGAGTCTGAATAGATAATGGCACGTCCAACAGTCAGCTGGTAGGAGGCGGCCGGGCGTGGTGGCTCAAGCCTGTAATCCCAGCACTTTGGGAGGCTGAGACGGGTGGATCACGAGGTCAGGAGATCGAGACCATCCTGGCTAACATGGTGAAACCCCGTCTCTACTAAAAAATACAAAAAACTAACCAGGCGAGGTGGCGGGCGCCTGTAGTCCCAGCCACTTGGGAGGCTGAGGCAGGAGAAGGGCGTGAACCCGGGAGGCGGAGCTTGCAGTGAGCTGAGATCCGGCCACTGCACTCCAGCCTGGGCGACAGAGCGAGACTCCGTCTCAAAAAAAAAAAAAAGAAGGGCAGCTGGAAGGAGGCATTGAGTCCCGGGGGTTTGGGTCGTTGGGGTGGGACAGAGGTCGGGCTGGGGACTGTGGGTCTGCAGACTGAGCCCCAGTCTTGGCCATGACCCCAGGCAAGGCAGGGTCTCCCTGGGACTCACCTGCCCCTCTGAGAAACCAGAAATGGCAGCGCTTGAGGGCTCACGTCTATAATCCCAGCGCTTTGGGAGGCCGAAGTGGGAGGATTGCTTGAGCCCAGGAGTTTGAGACCAGCCTGGGCAATATAGTGAGACCCTCATTTCCAGAAAAGATAAGTTAGCCGGGCGTGGTGGCACACACCTGTGGTCCCAACTACCCAGGAGGCTGAGGTGGGAGAATGACTTGAGCCAGGAAGGTCCTGACTGCCGTGAGCTGTGATTGGGGCACCGCACTCCAGCCTGGCCGACAGAGGGAGACCCTCTACCGATTTAAATAATAGGCCAGGCGCGGTGGCTCACGCCTGTAATCCCAGCACTTTGGGAGGCCGAGGCAGGTGGATCACCTGAGGTCAGGAGTTTGAGACCAGCCTGACCAACATAGAGAAACCCCGTCTCTACTAAAAATACAATAATTAGCCAGGTGTGGTGGTGGGTGCCTGTAATCCCAGCTACTCAGGAGGCTGAGGCAGGAGAATCGCTTTAACCCGGGAGGTGAACCCAGATGACACCACTGCGCTCCGGCTTGGGCGACAGAGCGAGGCTCCATCTCAAAAAAATTAAAACGATCTGGGAACAGTGAAGCCTTTCCAAAGGGCTAGGCTGGAACCTGAGCTTGACAGACAAGAGTTTGGTGGCCAAACAGAGGACACAGTGCAGAGGACAGGGATGAGGACCATCTGGGCGGACAGTAGGACGGGGCCTCGAACACCAAGCAGAGGTGTTCAGACCTGTCGTCCCGGGTACTGGGGAGCTATGGAGGGATGTAGAACTGGGGAGGGCCGCGTCGAGAAGGTGCCCCGGCATCCCCAGCTCCTCCTGCCCCATCGCTGCTTGGCTCTGTGCTGCTAGCTCCCCCCTCCCTGGCTTGGCCGCAGCCCGGCGGGGGGCGCGGGGGCGGGCGGGCTGTGGCGTAACCCCGTGACTCTCGTGCCAGCCATGTACTCGGTTGAGATCACTGTGGAGAAGGACAAGGTGACAGGGGAGACCAGGGTGCTGTCCAGCACCACGCTGCTCCCTCGGCAGCCGCTCCCTCAGGGCATCAAAGTCTACGAGGACGAAACCAAAGGTACGAGCACCCCGGCCCCTGCCCTCCCTCCGCCCGGGCCGGAGCCCTGAACGAGTGTGCTCCTGGCGCGTGGGCCCAGCGTCTGCCCCGGAGTCGGGACGTGAAGCAGATGATGCTTTCAGGCCAGGGCGTCACCCCCCTGCGGCCCACGGCTGGGCTCAGAGGTCGTTCAGCCCCGTGCCCACTGCCCAATCATTCGTCCACTCCAGAAAGCTGAGCCGGGTGCCAGGTACCCAGCCGGGCTCTGGAGGAAAATCTGGAGGTAGATCCAGCTTCTGTCCTCGCCGGGTGGCAAACCAGGCCCTTCCATCTGGAGCTCCAAATAATTCATTTAAATTACTGCTAGCACAGGGGCTCACGCCTTTAGTCCCAGCACTTTGGGAGGCTGAGGCAGGAAAATTGCTTGAGCCCAGAAGTTTGAGACCAGCCTGGGCAGCACAGCAAGGCCCCGTCTCTACCAAAAAAAAAAAAATTACCCTGGCATGGTGGTACCTGCCTGTGGTCCCAGCTACTTGGGAGGCTGAGATGGGAGGATCCCTTGGGCCCAGGAGGTTGAGGCTGTAATGAGCCATGATCACACCACTGCACTCCAACCTGGGCAACAGAGTGAGACCCTGTCTCTTAACAATATAAAAATAAAAAGAAAAAAAGAATTGCTAGTGTGATAAAAGCTACAGAAAATGCACATCCAGGGGGCTGTTGAGAGGGTCTCACAGGGTGAGGATGGGGTGGGGGGAGGCTTCCCAGAGGAGGCAAGCAGGGGCTCACCAGAGGCACTCAGTGCATGGGAACCACACCTGGCAGAGCCGCAGCCCCTGCAAAGGCCCTGAGGTAGGATGGAGTTTGCTGGGCTGGAGGGGTGAGGGGAGCCAGGCTCCTGGGGCGAGAGGAGCCAGTGTGCAGGGGTGAGAGGAGCCAGTCTGCAGAGGTGAGGGGAGACGGGTTGCAAGAGGAAAGGGAGATGGGCTGCAGGGGTGAGAGGAGCCGGGCTGCAGGGGTGAGGGGAACTGAGCTGCAGGGGTGAGAGGGGCCCGTCTGCAGGGGTGAGGGGAGATGGGCTACAGGAGTGAGGGGAGATGGGCTGCAGGGGTGAGGAGAACTGGGCTGCAGGGGTGAGAGGAACTGGGCTGCAGGGGTGAGGGGAAATGAGCTGCAGGGATGAGAGGGGCCCGTCTGCAGGGGTGAGGGGAGATGGGCTACAGGAGTGAGGGGAGATGGAATGCAGGGGTGAGGAGAACCGGGCTGCAGGGGTGAGAGGAACCGGGCTGCAGGGGTGAGGGGAACTGAGCTGCAGGGGTGAGGGGAGCCAGGCTGCAGGGGTGAGAGGAGCCGGGCTGCAGGGGTGAGGGGAACAGCTGCAGGGGTGAGGGAAGCCAGGCTGCAGGGGTGAGGGGAACCAGGTTGATCAGGGAGTTGAGGAACTGGTCTCATGCAGGAGAAGGGTGCTTTGCCTGGAGGCAGGGGGACAGGGACAGGCAGGGCCGTGTCCTGAGGGCTTTGGGAAGCCTTGGGTGGGTTCGGTCCTGACGGTGCTGAGGTCTGATGTGGTTTTAAGGGCTCCTCCCGGTCAAGAGGCAAACAGGCTGTGGGAGATGCCAGGGACCCCGGGAGGAGGAGGGAAGCTCCACACAAAAGCCCCAGTCTCTCTCGTTCTCTCTCTTTTCTTTTTATTGATTTATTTTCTGGAGGAAGAGTTTCACTCTGTTGCCCGGGCCGCAGTGCTGCAACGCCATCGCGGCTCCCTGCAGCCTCCAGCTCCTGGGCTCAAGCGATCCTCCTGCCTCAGCCTCCCAAAACGCTGAGACCACAGGCGTGAGTCACCGCACCCGGCCTCTTTTTCTTTGTGAGATATAATTCGCAGACCATAAAATTCCACCTTATTGGGAGACTCACCTGGGCCCGGGACACTGCAATGAGCTGAGATGGCACCCCTGCACTCCAGCCTGGGCAACACACCAAGACCTTGCCTCAAAAAAAAGAGAGGACAGAAGCCCCGTCCCCATCAGCTGTCACCCCCGTCCCCTCCCCAGCACTGGCGCCCACACATCCCTTCCTGTCTCTCTGGATTGGCCTGTCCTCGACATTTCATAGAAATGGGATCACATAGCCGGGTACGGTGGCTGGCTGTAATCGCCGCACTTTGGGAGGCCGAGGTGGGTGGATCAACTGAGGTCAGGAATTCAAGACCAGCCTGGCCAACATGGAGAAACCCTGTCTCTGCTAAAAATACAAAAAGTAGCCGGATGTAGTGGCGCATGCCTGTAATACCAGATACTTGGGAGGCTGAAGCAGGAGAATCACTTGAACCCCAGAGGCGGAGGTTGCAGTGAGCCGTGATTGTGCCACTGCACTCCAGCCTGGGCGACAAGAGTGAAACTCTGTCTCAAAAAAAAAAAAAAGAAAAGAAATGGGGTCACACACTGCACGTGGCCTTCTGTGTCTGGCATGACATCCCCAAGGTGCATTGGCACTGTGGCCTGGGTTGGAGCTGGCTCCTTTTCATGGCTGAATACTATTCCACGGGTTGGGTGGACCTTCTTCCATCTGTAGACATCTGAGCTGTTGCTACCCTTTGGCTACTGTGAGTAGCATGCTAGGAAATTTGTGTGCAAGTATTTGTTTCCGCCCCTGCTTCCGAGGCCTTTGGGTGTACACCTAGGAGCGAACGTCTGGGTTCTGAGGTGACTGTGTTGAGCTCAGTGAGGACCTGCCATTTTCCACGGCGGCTGCACCGTCCCGTTCCCACAGGTCACAGACAAGCGTCCAGTTTCTCCACGTCCTCGCCAACGCCTGTAGCCCATTCTCGTGGCGTCCTGGTGGCGTGAACGGGGGCCTCCCTGTGGTTTGCATTCCCAAAGCCTTCTGTTCTCAGGCACCTTGGCCTCTGCGGTGCCCCAGATGCTATCAGAGGGGCCCCCACAGCCCAGCTCTGGGGTGGCCTTGGGGTGTGGCCCTGGCGGCATCTCAGCTCCAGCCATTCCCAGCTGTGTGGCCTTGGGAAGTCCCCATGCCTCGTCTTCCAGACGAGATCCTCACCCCCGGTCACTCCACCGTCCTCAGCCTGGCCCCTGGGGATTCCAGACCTGCCAGGCTGGACACTGGTTGCTTAGCCACGGGCAGGTGATCTGTTTCCATGGCAGCCGAGGGCTCCGATTCCTGTCTTGGGACAGCGGCCAGTGGGAGACACTGAATTCAGTTTCGCCTGATCCAGACACACCCCACCCTCCGGGCCTCCAGCCCAAAGTCACTGAGAGGCCTTGAAGCATGGACTCCCCTCCCTGGGGACTTCAAAACTGAAAGTGGAGAACACTTTCCTTCTGACCTGTAGCCAGGAACGGGAGCCCTGACCCTTGGCCGGGAGGAGGCGAGTCCCTGGGGCCCCCCATTGCGTCCCTTCCAACTCCCAGCGTGGCCCAGGCAGACATGATTCTAGAAGGAATTTGCAGGGCTGTGAGCTGGGGCTGGTATCAGATCATAGCAGGGAGTCGTGGGATGCTGAACTCTGGCCCTTGGAGAGTCCAACAGAGCTGAAAAAGTGTCAAGTCAGACACAGATAAGGAAATTTGGAAAGACTTGGGAAGCACATTTAGCAAGAGTGATTATATATATAAAATGCTACCAGTGGAGAATACACGTTCTTTTCAAGCACGAAACACTGTCAGAAAGTGACCACCACGACCCAGGCTGCCAAGGAGGTTTTAGGACTGTTACAGAGTTTGTATCTTCTGCTCTCTGTTCCTCTACTCCCTGAAATTTAAAAACACCCTCCTAAATAAATTGTGGCTTCCCATGGCAATCGATCAAACTGGGAATTAAAAACTATTTACACTTGAAAGTGACATCATCTAACTCGTAGGATACAGCCAAAGCAGAACTCAGAGGAAAATGCGTAGCCTTTAGGGCAGTTCCTAGAATACAAAAAATAAATGAATGAAACTTTAACTTAAGTTAAAATGAATGAAAATGTTAATTTAAGGTCAATCAAATACACCCATAGATGGAAAAAATCAGAATCCCTGTAAAGGCCGGGCACGGTGGCTCACACCTGTAATCCCAGCACCTTGGGAGGCCAAGGCAGGCAGATCACCTGAGGCCTGGAGTTCGAGACCAGCCTGGCCAACATGGTGAAACCCTATCTCTACTAAACATACAAGGATCAGCTGGGTGTAGTGGCAGGTACCTGTAATCCCAGCTACCCTAGAAACTGAGGCAGGAGGATTGCTTGAACCTGGGAGGTGGAGGTTGCAGTGAACTGAGATCACAACACTGCACTCCAGCCTGGGCAACAAGAGCAAAACTCTGCCTCAAAAAAAAAAGAAAAAAGGCTGGGTGCAATGGCTCATACCTGTAATCCCAGCACTTTGGGAGACCGAGGCGGGTGGATCACAAGGTCAGGAGTTCGAGACCAGTCTGGCCAACATAGTGAAACCCCATCTCTACTAAAAATACACAAAAAATTAGCCGATGTGGTGGCGGGCGCCTGTAGTCCCAGCTACTCAGGAGGCTGAGGCAGGAGAATTGCATGAACTAGGGAGGTGGAGGTTGCAGTGAGCCGAGATTGCACCACTGCACTCCAGCCTGGGTGACAGAACGAGACTCGTCTCAAATAAAGAAAAAAAGAAAAAGAAAAAGAATCCCTGTAACGTGTAACCTCCAGTTCCCCAGGGTGGGTAGTCCTGTCTTGTATAAGAGAAACAGGCCTCGACGCAGGGGAGGAACAGGGGTTTAGCTCTGTGACTTTGGCCCAGTCGTGCCCCTTCTTTGAACTTTCATTTTTGCTATCTTTACGATGGAAAAGAATCTTTACTTTTCAGGGTGATCACATGGGAGCTAGTTGGCTAAAGGATATGGAATTACAGGCCGGGCACGGTGGCTCACGCCTGTCATCCCAGCATTTTGGGAGGGCGAGGTGGGCGGATCACTTGAGGTCAGGAGTTTGAGACCAGCCTGTCTCTACTAAAAATACAAAAAATGAGCCAAGCATGTTGGCTCATGCCTGTAATCCCAGCTACTCAGGAGGCTGAGGCAGGAGAATTGCTTGAACTAGGGAGGTGGAGGTTGTGGTGAGCTGAGATTGCACCACTGCACTCCAGCCTGGGCAACTCCATCTCAGAAAATTAAAAAAAAATCCTAGGCCGGGCGCGGTGGCTCAAGCCTGTAATCCCAGCACTTTGGGAGGCCGAGACGGGCGGATCACGAGGTCAGGAGATCGAGACCATCCTGGCTAACACAGTGAAACCCCCGTCTCTACTAAAAAATACAAAAAACTAGCCGGGCGAGGTGGCGGGCACCTGTAGTCCCAGCTACTCAGGAGGCTGAGGCAGGAGAATGGCGTAAACCCGGGAGACGGAGCTTGCAGTGAGCTGAGATCCGGCCACTGCACTCCAGCCTGGGCGACAGAGAGAGACTCCGTCTCAAAAAAAAAAAAAAAAAACGGTGGCTCAAGCCTGTAATCCCAGCACTTTGGGAGGCCGAGGCGGGTGGATCACGAGGTCAGGAGATCGAGACTATCCTGGCTAACATGGTGAAACCCCGTCTCTACTAAAAATACAAAAAACTAGCCGGGTGTGGTGGCGGGCGCCTGTAGTCCCAGCTACTTGGGAGGCTGAGGCGGGAGAATGGCGTGAACCCGGGAGGCGGAGCTTGCAGTGAGCTGAGATCACGCCACTGCACTCCAGCCTGGGAGACACAGCGAGACTCCGTCTCAAAAA
>NC_037687.1:663911-679916 GCF_003255815.1 Theropithecus gelada
CAGCTACTTGGGAGGCTGAGGCGGGAGAATGGCGTGAACCCGGGAGGCGGAGCTTGCAGTGAGCCGAGATCACGCCACTGCACTCCAGCCTGGGAGACACAGCGAGACTCCATCTCAAAAAAAAAAAAAAAAGAAAAAAAAAAAAAAAAAAAGAAACCCCATCTCTACTAAGAATACAAAAATTAGCCGGGCGTGGTGGCGGGCACCCGTAGTCCCAGCTACTCGGGAGGCTGAGGCAGGAGAATGGCGTGAACCTGGGAGGCGGAGGCTGCAGTGAGCTGAGATCGCGCCACTGCACTCCAACCTGGGCGACAGAGCGAGACTCTGTCTCAAATAAAATAAAATAGGCCTTCGGAGCCCTGAGTGGGAGGCCAGCCTCAGCCTGGGTGTGGGACGTCTCCACAGTGCCCCCAGCTCATGGGGGATCCAGCCTCCGCCCTGTTGAGGCCTCAGTTTTCCCCAATGAGGTGGTGAGTGTGGTGCAGGGTATGAATGAGGGAACTCAGGTTCCAATTGCAGCCTAACCCCGGGCCATTCCTGGGGCGCGATTTTAAGTGTTCTGTGCCTCAGTTTCCCTATCTACAAGCCAGGGAGGAAAGGACATGAAGGGGTCGTGGAAGGCGGTGGTGGGGGGCGGCGGTGGGAGGCCACACACCCTGGGCTTTCACACACCCAGCAGCGTTAGGTGCCATGCTGTCCTTTGGGGTGGGTCCTTTATCCAGATCTGTCCTTAAACACCCCCATCCTGGCTGGGCGCGGTGGCTCACACCTGTAATCCCAGCACTTTGGGAGGCCAAGGCGGGCGGATCACCTGAGGCCAGGAGTTCGAGACCAGCCTGGCCAACATGGCAAAACCCCGTCTCCACTAAAAATACAAAATTAGCTGCATGTGGGGGCGGGTGCCTGTAATCTCCTGAGGCTGAGGCAGGAGGATCGCTTGAACAGGGGAGGTTGCAGTGAGCCGAGATCGGGCCACTGCACTCCAGCCTGGGTGACAAGAGCGAGAGTCCATCTCAAAAACAAAACAAAACAAACAAAGCATCCCCATCCAGCAGCCCTGCTGGATTCAGAGCTGGGGCCTTTTTACTGGAAGAAGAGACTGAGGTTCAGAGCGGCTCCACCAGCAGCCAGCAGGTAGGTCAGGACAGAGCCTCAGACTGGGGAACTGAGTTCCCCGCCCCCTCAGCTGTGTTCACCGCCCTCATAGATGGCACTAGGCCCAGTGGCCTGACTTCCCCACAGATGCTGGGCTCCCCACAGTCCCAGCAAGGCCTCTGCGCCTTGATCAAGAATCCAGGAGGACCACAGGCGCCTTGAGAGCTCCACGTCCCCATCTCTCAGGGGGGCCTGCGTCTTTTGATGGCCTCGTGCGGTTCTTTTTTTTTTTTTTTGAGTTGGAGTCTTACTCTATTGCCCAGGCTGGAGTGCAGTGGCATGATCTCGGCTCACTGCAACCTCCACCTCCTGGGTTCAAGCGATTCTCCTGCCTCAGCCTCCTGAGTAGCTGGGATTACAGGCGCCTGCCACCACACCCTGCTAATTTTTGTATTTTTAGTAGAGACGGGGTTTCACCATGTTGGCCAGGCTGGTCTCGAACTCCTGACCTCAGGTGATCCGCCCGCCTCGGCCTCCCAAAGTGCTGGGATTACAGGCGTGAGTCACCGCGCTCGGCCCCCTCGTACAGTTTTTTATTTTTATGTGGATGGGGTCTGGGGAATTCCCCCCAGCAGCCGTGAGGGAGCCTGGATGTGATGTTCCTCCATGTCCCAGAGGAGGAAACGGCCAAGAGAGGTCAGGTGGGATCAGAACCCAGACCACACCGAGAATCTGCCTCCAGAGTCTGCTGAGCCTGGTTTGTGCAAGAAGGAGACGGCCGTCTAGGGGAGTTGCCCCAAGGGGTGGGCTGGGCCGGAAGGCACGGATGGGATCGGGACTCAGCCCCTCCGAGCCTCCGGGAGACACAGGCCATTGTCGCCGCTGAGCTGCTGTGTGACCCTGGGCACCTGCTGACCCTCTCTGAGCAGTGCTGAGAGGCGGCGGGAGAGCCAGGCAGCCAAGGGAGGTTCGGCTGAGTTCTGACTCCTCGGGGCCGCGTGGAGGCCCTGGGGGCGGAAGGGCAGCGGGCAGCGGGCACGGTACCCGCCCTCGCCCAGACTGGTATCGTCTTTCTCCCTCCTCCTTCTCTGGACTTTGTTTCCTGAGCCCAGGTGGGGCTGGGGGGAGGGGGCACACCTGCCTTCCCTGGGTGGTGCCTCTGTCCCCTGGCAACCCGGCGGGCAGGGCGGAGCTGGGAGGCCTCTGTGCCCATCCAGGCCCCAGAGCTGAGGCTGCAGGCTGTGGAGCCAGGAGCCGGTGGGTGAGCCTGGGGGTGCCCCGGGCCAGGCCGGGCGGGGGTCCTGTGTGAGGTGGTTGGACCCACATTTGGTGTGGGGGCGTCGTGTGTCTGTGGGCGGGATCTGCTCACCTGGGGGCACTTGGGGTCCAGAGAGGCCATCGCCCCTGGAGCCTGCCGGGGATGCCTTCCCTCTGCTCCCCCCGCCAGGTGCTCTGGGGCCTCAAGGGCACCCACTGGGAGAGCAAAGGCCTTTGTCCCTGAACTCTGCTGGGGCTTTTGAACCCCAAATCCCAGAACACTCCGAGGGAGGGGCTGAGTTGGCACCCCCACGGTCAGAGGTCAAAGGGGCCCCTGTATGGTTCTGGGAATTCCAGAAGCTTCTGGAGAGATGCTTATCCGTCCTACCGGGCCCCTGACTGGAAGGATCTGGGCAGTAAACACCCCCCGTGGGGCCGGGGGCTGGTTTGGGGACACGGAGGAGGGGTGGCTGAGTGCAGGTGGAGGCAGCCTCAGGCTGGGGCTGGGGACTTGGCCTGGGTCCTTGAGTGGGGGCGAGGTTCTAGCCTGGAATCCCGGGCGGCCGGCAGGGACACAGCCCAGCGTCTGCCGTGGAGCTCCGCCCAGGAGCCCAAGGAGCCGAGATGACTCAGGGCTGACTGCAACCCTGAGGGATGGGAAAGAGGAACCGCCCCTCCCTGCTGCATGGCCTCCGTGCCTGAGTCCTGGCCCGGCAAGGGAACCTTTGCCCCTCGGATGGAGGCCAACTGGCTGATGAGGAGGGAGGTGCGGCACCAGGGTCCATAAACCCAGTTTCATTCTGGTATCAGCAGGGTGCGGGGTGGGGCTGGGAGGAGCAACTCGGGGGGCTTCCTGTAGGAGGAGGTGATTGGGAGCAAAGTCTGAACACTGGCTTCAGACACTTGCTGTGTCATCACTGTGTGACCTCAGATGAGCAAGTTCTCCTCTCTGGGTCTCAGCTCCCTCTCCCGAAAACCAGAGTCAAAAACGGTTCCAAGATGTTGCAGGAGGAGTCGCAGGACGCCGAGGTCCTTAACCACCGCGGGGCCTTGCAGGGGCCGTCTTCTGTCCTGGGGCTTTTCCCCCAGATGGGCAGTGCCACTCCCCAAGGACTTTCCAGTGGGGAATGCCGGCCACGAGAGCCACCGTGGAGCCAGGGTTTTTTTGGCCGACACGGTAAAACCCCATCTCTACCAAAAATACAAAAATTAGCGGGGCGTGCTGGCGGGCACCTGTAGTCCCAGCTACTCAGGAGGCTGAGGCAGGAGAATGGTGTGAACCCGGGAGGCGGAGGTTGCAGTGAACAGAGATCGCGCCACTGCACTCCAGCCTGGGCGACAGAGCAAGACTCTGTCTCAGAAAAAAGGAGGGGGGGTGGCACGGAGGCACAGGCAGCAGGGGAGTGGGTCCAGTGGCCTTGAACCCAAGAGCCGGACCCCAGGCCCCACCCGCTGGCTTCAGTGAATCACTGGGGAGGAATGAGCGGAGGATGCCGTGCCTTCATCCCCACCCCACCCCACCATGAGACCCAGCACCTGCGCGAGGCTGGGCGGACAGCTCCCTTTCTCCTGGAGTTGACGTCTGATGTGGGTTATAAATCCCGCTGTGTAAACCTCTGTCCACTCACTCGGCAAACATTCCTGCACCCGCCCTGCCCGGGGAGTCCCAGGGTGCAGGGCATGGACCTGCCCCGCCCTTCAGGGCCAGAAGGCATGATGGGGCCGGTCTGCATTCCGCAATGAGCCTGACCCCCGTGTCTGAGCAGCTGGGGTGAGTGGTGTTTGCTCAGCCGGTATTAGGCGCCTGCTGTATTCCAGGCTCTGGGCTGCAGGAAGGATGCTGACCTGTGACCACAGCAGGAGAGGGCGAGGCCTGGGCTGACGGTTTTGGGTGGGAGAAGGCGAGGCCTTCAGTGAGCTGGGCAGGCGGCGGCCATGGGGGAGGAGGCCTCAGGTCAGGGGAGCTGCCTGTGCGTCACGCTTTGGGAGGAAAGCCCAGTCCGTTTGTGTGGGATTTATTCACCAACGCTGCCTGGTTTTCAATGTTTCCCCTATTTTCGTTTCTGACATTTGATACGCGCGGGAGATTGCATGACGCATTGCGTGTTGGTTAAAACACAGCTCCCCACAATCTCTCCACTTTATGCTGTTTGATGCCACTTTCCAGCTCAGAGAGGGGCTGAGTTTTTCGTTTTAGAACTACATCGAGGGGCCGGGCACGGTGGCTCACACCTGTAATCCCAGCAAACTTTGGGAGGCCGAGGCGGGAGGGCCACTTGAGCCCAGGAGTTCCAGACCAGCCTGGGCAACATTGTGAGACCCCCCATCTTTACAAAAAACTAAAAAACGAGCCAGGCACAGTGGTGCATGCCTGTGGTCCCAGCTATTCGGGAGGTTAACGCAGGAGGACTGCTTGAGCCCAGGGGGTCAAGGCTGCAGTGAGCCAAGATTATGCCACTGCACCCCAGCCTGGGCGACACAGCAAGCCCCTGCCTCTTTTTTTTTTTTTTTTTTTTGAGACGGAGTCTTGCTCTGTCGCCCAGGCTGGAGTGCAGTGGCCGGATCTCAGCTCACTGCAAGCTCCGCCTCCCGGGTCTACGCCATTCTCCTGTCTCAGCCTCCTGAGTAGCTGGGACTACAGGCGCCCACCACCTCGCCCGGCTAGTTTTTTTGTATTTTTTAGTAGAGACGGGGATTCACCGTGTTAGCCAGGATGGTCTCAATCTCCTGACCTCGTGATCCGCCCGTCTCGGCCTCCCAAAGTGCTGGGATTACAGGCTTGAGCCACCGCGCCCGGCCTGTCTCTTTTTTTTTTTGGGGGGGGGGACGGAGTCTCACTCTGTCGCCCAGGCTGGAGGGCAGTGGTGCATCTCAGCTCACTGCAAGCTCCGCCTCCCGGGTTCACGCCATTCTCCTGCCTCAGCCTCCCGAGTAGCTGGGACTACAGGCGCCCGCCACCTCGCCCGGCTAGTTTTTTTGTATTTTTTAGTAGAGACGGGGTTTCACCGTGTTAGCCAGGATGGTCTCGATCTCCTGACCTCGTGATCCGCCGGCCTCGGCCTCCCAAAGTGCTGGGATTACAGGCGTGAGCTACCGCGCCTGGCCGCCCCGTCTCTTAAAAAAAAATGCTGCTGGTTGGTATAAAGGCAACCGATCGAAATAATAGCCTTGGTGGGCCTGGGAGCAACAGTCCTGCTTTTGGGGGGTTTGTTTGTTTTACTTCTGAGACAGGGTCTTGCTCCGTCGCCCAGGCTGGAGGGCAGTGGCACAATCTCGGCTCACTGCAACCTCCGCCTCCCAGGTTCAAGTGATTCTCCCACCTCAGCCTCCCAAGTAGCTGGGATTACCAGTGCCCGCCACCATACCCAGCTAATTTTTGTATTTTTAGTAGAGACTAAAATTCACCAAGTTGGGGCCGGGCGCGGTGGCTCAAGCCTGTAATCCCAGCACTTTGGGAGGCCGAGGCGGGCGGATCACGAGGTCAGGAGATCGAGACCATCCTGGCTAACACGGTGAAACCCCGTCTCTACTAAAAAATACAGAAAAACTAGCCGGGCGAGGTGGTGTAGTCCCAGCTACTCGGGAGGCTGAGGCAGGAGAATGGCATGAACCCGGGAGGCGGAGCTTGCAGTGAGCTGAGATCCGGCCACTGCACTCCAGCCTGGGCGACAGAGCGAGACTCCATCTCAAAAAAAAAAAAATAATTCACCAAGTTGGTCAGGCTAGTCTCAAACTCCTGACCTCAGGTGATCCACCCACCTCAGCCTCCCAAAGTGCTGGGTTTACAGGTGTGAGCTGCTGTGCCTGGCCAACAGCGCTTTTTTTTTTTTTTTTTTTTTTTTTTTTTTTTTTTTTAACAGCGCTTTTTTTAAGTCAGGAGAAGCTCAAGCTTTTGAGGTCCCTGTGTCCTCAGGTGAGCCTTCCTTTCCTCACCTATAAAAGATGATGCCTGCTGGGCGTGGTGGCTCACGCCTGTAGTCCCTGCACTTTGGGAGGCTGAGGCAGGCAGATCACCTGAGGTCAGGAGTTCGAGACCAACCTGGCCAATATGGTGAAACCCGTATCTACTAAAAATACAAAAATTAGCCGGGTGCGGTGGCGGGTGCCTGTAGTCCCAGCTACTCAGGAGGCTGCGGCAGGAGAATTGCTTGAACCTGGGAGGTGGAGGTTGCAGTGAGCTGAGATCACATCACTGCACTCCAGCCTGGTCAGCAAAGTGAGTGAGACTCCGTCTCAAAAAAAGACGATGCCTAAGATGGGTGCTCGGTTCAAGGCCTGACATGAAGGAGGTGCTCAGATGATGGCTCTGAGGGAGGGGCAATCTGGGTTACTTCCTGGAGGAGGTGTCCGTGGGCTTCAGCAGAGGAAGCTGTGGAGAAGCAGAAACGGGGGGCCTGGAGGCAGAGAGAGCTGCAGGTGGAGGAGGAGGGCGAGGTTTGGGGTGGAGGAAGAGGGCCTGGTTTGGGGTACAAGAGGAGGGTCTGGTTTCGGGTGGAGGTGCCCACAGAATCTGGGGTTTTGTGCTAAGGCCAGGAGCACAGTGTGAGAACTGTGCCCTGCAGATGCCAGGAGCCACAGAAGCGTGCAAGCAGTGTGTGACCTTCGGGAAGGCTCGTGGAACTGAGCCCCGCAGCAATCTGGACCCTTGGGAGAGGGCCGAGAGCCCAAGGGCACTGGGTCAGGGTGTCACCCGCAGGCTCCACGGCCCCACCTGGGCCCAGCAGGACAAGGTCCACGTCGTTCCTTTGCCCATCCTGGCTTTATGGCGATAATACCCAGGCGGGGGTGGTGTCTCAGATGGGACAAGGTGTCCAGCTGGGCAGGGCAGGGTGGAGAACCAGGATGTGGGAGCCGGGAAACTGGAGTTGCTGTCAGTCCTTCTCCTCTCGGGGCCTCAGTTTCTCCATTTGACATCCGTCAGCAAGGGACCATCTATCATTGTCAGATGGAAAAATCCCGAACCAGGAGTCTCAGAGTGAGCTCAGGGTGGAAAGGGTCTGTGCACAGGAGATGCAGATAAACATGGCACAGCCCAGGGAGGCTTCAAAGATTAAGGCTGAGGCCGGGCGCAGTGGCTCACGCCTGTCATCCCAGCACTTTGGGAGGCTGAGGCGGGCAGATCACCTGAGGTCAGGAGTTCGAGACCAGCCTGGCCAACATGGTGAAACCCTGTCTCTACTAAAAATACAAAAAATTAGCCGGGCGTGGAGGCGGGCACCTGTAATCCCAGCTACTCAGGAGGCTGAGGCACGAGAATTGCTTGAACCTGGGAAGCAGAGGTTGCAGTGAGCCAACTGCACTCCAGCCTGTGCAACAGAGGGAGACCCTGTCTTTAAAAATAATAAATAAATAAAATAAATAAATAAATAAATAAATAAATAAATAAATAAATAAATAAAAATCAGGCCAGACACTGTAGTTCACACCTGTAATCCCAGCACTTTGGGAGGCCAAGGAGGGTGGATCACCTGAGGTCAGCAGTTCAAGACCAGCCTGGTCAACATGGTGAGACCTCATCTCTACTCAAAATACAAAAATTAGCTGGGCGTGGTGGCAGGCACCTGTAATCCCAGCTCCTTGGGAGGCTGAGGTAGGAGAATCAGTTGAACTGGGAGGCAAAGGTTGCAGTGAGTTGAAATCGTGCCACTGCACTCCAGCCTGGGTGACAGAGCGAGACATCACCTCAAAAATAAATAAATAAAAATAAAAATCAGTCCGGCACAGTGGCTCACGCCTGTAATCCCAGCATTTTGGGAGGCTGAGGTGGGCGAATCACCTGAGGTCGGGAGTTTGAGGCCAGCCTGACCAACATGGAGAAACCCTGTCTCTACTAAAAATACAAAATTATCTGGGTGTGGTGGCACATGCCTGTAATCCCAGCTACTTGGGAGGCTGAGGCAGGAGCATTGCTTGAACCCAGGAGGTGGAGGTTGCAGTGAGCCGAGATCGCGCCACTGCACTCCAGCCTGGGCAACAAGAGCGAAACTCAGTCTCAAAAAATAAAAAACGGCCAGGTGTGGTGGCTCACATCTGTAACCCCAGCACTTTGGGAGGCCGAGGTGGGCGGATCACCTGAGGTCGGGTGTTCGAGACCAGCCTGGCTAGCATGACCAAACCCCATCTCTACTAAAAATCCCCAAAAAAAAAAAAAAAAATTAACCAAGTGTGGTGGCGGACGCCTGTAATCCCTGCTACTCAGGAGGCTGAGGTAGGAGACTCACTTGAACTAGGGAGGTGGAGGTTGCAGTGAGCTGAGATCACGCCACTGCACTCCAGCCTGGCAACAAGAGCGAAACTCGGTCTCTAAATAAAATAATAAATAAAAATTTTAAAAGGCTGGGCACGATGGCTCATGCCTGTAATCCCAATACTTTAGGAGGCCGAGGCAGGCGGATCACAAGGTCAGGAGTTCAAGACCAGCCTGGTCAACATGGTGAAACCCCATCTCTACTAAAAATACAAAAATTAGCTGGGTGTGGTGGCGGGTGCCTTTAGTCCCAGCTACTTGGGAGGCTGAGGCAGGAGAATCACTTGAACCCAGAAGGTGGAGGTTGCAGTGAGCCGGGATGGCACCACTGCACTCCAGCCTGGGTGACAGAGGGAGACTCCTTCTCAAAAAAAAAAAAAAAAAAAAAAAANGCTGAGGCAGGAGAATCACTTGAACCCAGAAGGTGGAGGTTGCAGTGAGCCGGGATGGCACCACTGCACTCCAGCCTGGGTGACAGAGGGAGACTCCTTCAAAAAAAAAAAAAAAAAAAAAAAAAACTCAAGGCTGAGCTGGACTCCACATGGCAGGGGTGTGTGTCTGGGAGATAAGGTGGGCAGGGCACCCTGATTTTATTGGGCTGCAAATGTTAGATACATATAATGCGAGTTGTTGGGGTAATAACAGGGCGTTCAGAGATTCAGGTACGGTCGGAATCAGGGAGCTTAAAAGTTTTCAGGATGCTTTGTTGGTGTTGGGCTTGCTCCCAAGCAAGCTGCACCCGTTGGGGGGCACTTCTGCCCCCAGCAATTCACGGTCTCATCCCATCAGCCTAACAAGACCAGTGGGAAGACGGTCCCCATCTTCCACGTTAAGTGTAAAGTCCCAGGGTCTCATGTCATTGGCTAGACTGGGTCACATGCTCATCTCTGAACCAATTACAGAGGCCAGAGGGTGAAATGCGCTCACTGGCTGGACCAGGTGACTTACCCATCTTGGAACCAATCACAGAGGCCAGAGGATGGGCTGCTCTGATTGGTCAGGAGGAGTCATGTATCCATCTTTGAACCAATCACAGAGGCCAGAAGGTGGGATGCTCTGATTGGCCAGGCTGGGTTACTTCCCCATCCCCGAGCCAATCACAGAGGTTAGAGAATGGGCAGCTGCGACTGGCTGGACTGTGTCACCCACCCCTGAACCAATCACAAAGGCCATTTGATGGACACTTTGCCCTTTGGGGGACTGGAAGCTGTTCCTCTCCCCAGGTGCTCTGACTTGATGGCCATCATTTCCTTCTCCTCCCTCAGTGAGCCCAGAGGTCTCCAGCCCACGGGAGGAAGGTAGAGGCCAAGACCCTGGAGAAGATGGACCGCGTGACCAGATACCCCATCCTGGGCATCCCGCAGACACACCGTGCCACCGGCCTGGTGCTGGATGGAGACACCAGCTACGCATACCATCTGGTGTGCACGGGCCCCGAGGCCAGCGGCTGGGGCCAGGATGAGCCGCAGACATGGTCCACTGACCACAAGGCCCAGCAGGGCGTGGGGAGGCGGGGGGTGTCCTACAGCGTGCATGCCTACCCTGGCCAGCCGTCCCCACGGGGACTCCACTCGGAGGACGGGGAGGATGAGGGTTCGAAGGTTTACCGCCTGGGCACCAGGGATGCCCACCAGGGACGCTCAACACGGACCCTCCGCCCGGAGGACGAGGAGGACGAGGAGATGAAGATGTACCACCTGGATGCTGGGGACACCGTCCCCAGGAGGCCACGCGACCTGGAGCGGGAGCGCTGGGCCGTCATCCAGGGCCAGGCAGTCAGGAAGAGTGGCACCGTGGCCACGCTCCAGGGCGCCCCTGACCACGGAGACCCCAGGACCCCCGGCCCACCTCGGTCCACGCCCCTGGAGGAGAACGCAGTTGACAGGGAGCAGATTGACTTCCTGGCAGCGAGACAGCAGTTCCTGAGTCTGGAGCAGGCGAACAAGGAGGTCCCTCATAGCTCCCCGGCCAGGGGGGCCCCCACAGGCACATCCCCAGGGGTCAGCCAGGCCCCCAAGGCCTTCCACAAGCCCCACCTGGCCAACGGGCATGTAGTCCCCATCAAGCCCCAGGTGAAGGGGGCGGTCAGGGAAGAGAACAAGGTGCGTGCCGTGCCCACCTGGGCCAGTGTCCAAGTTGTGGATGACCCTGGCTCCCTGGCCCCAGTGGAGTCCCCGGAGACCCCCAAGGAGACGCCCATCGAGCGGGAGATCCGACTGGCTCAGGAGCGTGAGGCAGACCTGCGAGAGCAGAGGGGGCTTCGGCGGGGAACCGACCACCAGGAGCTGGTGGAAATCCCAGCCAGGCCACTGCTGACCAAGGTGAGCCTGATCACAACCCCACGGCGGGAGAGAGGGCGCCCGTCCCTCTACGTGCAGCGGGACATGGTACAGGAGACACAGCGCGAGGAAGACCACCGGCGGGAGGGCCTGCAGGTGGGCCGGGCGTCCACACCCGACTGGGTCTCGGAGGATCCCCAGCCCGGACTCCGGAGAGCCCTCAGCTCGGACTCCATCCTCAGTCCAGCCCCAGATGCCCGTGCGGCTGACCCAGCTCCAGAAGTGAGGAAGGTAAACCGTATCCCACCTGATGCCTACCAGCCCTACCTGAGCCCCGGGAACCCCCAGCTAGAATTATCAGCCTTCGGAGCATTCGGCAAGCCCAGCAGCTTCTCCACGGTGGAGGCCAAGGCTACAGCTTCACCAAAGGCCACGATGTCCCCCAGGCACCTCTCAGAATCCTCCGGAAAACCCCTGAGCACAAAGCAGAAGCCATCGAAGCCTGCTCAGGGATCCCTGCAAGCCAACAGGGGTGTCGTGAGGTGGGAGTACTTCCGCCTGCGTCCTCTGCGGTTCAAGGCCCCAGACGAACCCCAGCAGGCCCAAGTTCCCCGTGGCTGGGGCCAGGAGGTGGCCGGGGCCCCGGCCTTGAGGCTGCAGAAGTCCCAGTCATCTGACCTGCTGGAAAGGGAGAGGGAGAGTGTCCTGCGCCGGGAGCGAGAGGTGGCAGAGGAGCGGAGGAATGCTCTCTTCCCAGAGGTGTTCTCCCCAACGCCAGATGAGAACTGTGACCAGGACTCCAGGAGCTCCTCCCAGGCATCTGGTGAGAAGGGGCTCCAGGGACTGGCTGCTTGGATCAGGGCGGCAGAGGCTGGAGCAGGGGAGGGTGGGGAGGTGGAGTTTAAGGCTGTCAGGAAGGGCTGGGGTTGGGGAGACAACGCCTCCTAACTGTTCATCCCCTCGGTCTGCTGGTTTGTCTGTCTGTCTGTCTATTAAAAATGTAGATTTTGGGCCGGGCGCGGTGGCTCAAGCCTGTAATCCCAGCACTTTGGGAGGCTGAGACGGGTGGATCATGAGGTCAGGAGATCGAGACCATCCTGGCTAACACGGTGAAACCCTGTCTCTACTAAAAAATACAAAAAACTAGCCGGGCAAGCTGGCGGGCGCCTGTAGTCCCAGCTACTCGGGAGGCTGAGGCAGGAGAATGGCGTGAACCCAGGAGGCGGAGCTTGCAGTGAGCTGAGATCCGGCCACTGCACTCCAGCCTGGGCGGCAGAGCGAGACTCCGTCTCAAAAAAAAAAAAAAAAAAAAAATGTAGATTTTGGAGAGAAGTGTCAACTTTACCTTAGGGCTTTTGTTTTATGGATTTGGATGCCTTGTTGTTAGGTGCATAAATGTTCATGTATGTTTTGTGGTTTGCTTTGTTTTGTTTTCGGATGGAGTCTCACTCTGTCGCCCAGGCTGGAGTGCAGTGGCGTGATCTCAGCTCACTGCAACCTCCGCCTCCTGGGTTCAAGTGATTCTCCTGCCTCAGCCTCCCTAGTAGCTGGGATAACAGGCATGCGCCACCATGCCTGGCTAGATTTTGTATTTTTAGTAGAGACGGGGTTTCACCATGTTGGCCGGTCTGGTCTCGAACTCCTGACCTCAGACGATCCACCTTGCCTTGGCCTCCCAAAGTGCTGGGATTACAAGCGTGAGCCACCACACCTGGCCTGTTCATATATGTTTATCCTCTTGGACAATGGCACCTTTTTGTCAATATGAAATATTCCTTGTGTCACTTTTAATGTTTTTCACCTTGCATGTCCGCACATCTGTGCATCCAATTTCTCCTGACTGGCTACTTTGGTCAATCTGTCAGTTTCCCAGCTAGTCATCTGCTCTGTCTGTCCATACACCTGTCTCCTTAGCTGCTGGCTAGCGACTCTGTCTCCCGAGCAGAGGTCTGACAAATGTTCTTGTGTTTTGCCCTCCCTGCCCCCCACAGGCATCACAGGCAGTTACTCCGTGTCCGAGTCTCCCTTCTTCAGCCCCATCCACCTGCACTCAAGCCTGGCGTGGACAGCGGAAGATTCAGTGGACGGTGCTTCTCCCGGGCAGAGAAAGAAGGAGCAGTGGGTGAGTCTGGAACCCGTTTCTGCAGAGGCCAGGCTGAGATCAGACAGCCCCTATTAGGGCCACAGGAGGTTCGAGCAGGACTCAAGCCTGACCTGGGTTCAAGCACTGTCTCCCTTACTGCCCCCACCCCTGGCCGTGCCTCAGTCTCCTGCAGATGTCAGGTAAAAGATGATAAACTGGGTGCCCTCCTATCTCTGGGCTTTTGCTTGGAGGGGCCATATAAGCTGGGGTCTTTGTCCCCATCAGGAGGTCATCTCCAGGATCAAAGACCGAAGGACCAACTCTGCTTGGAGGAGTAGGACACTGGCAATTTGTCATCACCAGCATTAGTTTCATTTTTTTTTTAATTTTGAGATGGAGTCTCGCTCTGTTGCCCAGGCTGGAGTGCAGTGGTGCGATCTCGGCTCACTACAGCCTCCACCTACCAGGTTCCAGTGATTCTTCTGCCTCGGCCTCCCGAGTAGCTGGGATTACAGGCATCCGCCACCACACCTGGCTAATTTTTTTTGTATTTTTAGTAGAGATGTGGTTTCACCATGTTAGCCAGGCTGGTCTCGAACTTCTGACCTCAAATGGCCTGCCCACTTGGGCCTCCCAAGGTGCTGAGATTACAGGCGTGAGCCACTGCACCTGGCCACAGATATTTAGTTCTAAGAAAGAGAGAGAGAGGCCGGGCACAGTGGCTCACACCTGTAATCCCAGCACCTTGGGAGGCTGAGGCGGGCGGATCACGAGGTCAGGAGATCGAGACCATCCTGGCTGACACGGTGAAACCCCGTTTCTACTAAAAATACAAAAAACTAGCCGGGCGAGGTGGCAGGCGCCTGTAGTCCCAGCTACTCGGGAGGCTGAGGCAGGAAAATGGTGTGAACCTGGGAGGCGGAGCTTGCGGTGCACCGGGATGGTGCCACTGCACTCCAGCCTGGGTGACAGTGAGACTCTGTCTCGAAAAAAAAAGAAAATATTCCTCACATCACTTTTAATGACATGAGGAATATTTAATGCTATGAGGAATCTTATGGCTTTTTTTTTTTTTTTTTTTTTTTGAGATGGAGTCTCACTCTGTCACCCAGGCTGGAGTGCAGTGGTGGGATCTCGGCTCACTGCAAGCTCTACATCCCGGGTTCAAGCGATTCTCCCGCCTCGGTCCCCCATGTAGCTGGGAATACAGGCGCCCGCCGCCACACCCGGCTAAAGGGAGGCTACTAGGGAGGCTCCACCCGAAAGGTGGAAGCTGCAGTGAGACGAGATGGTGCCACTGCATTCCAGGCTGGGTGACAGAGCAAGACTCAGACCCTAAATAAATAAATAAATAAATAAATAAATAAATAAATAAAATCATGAATGTTGGACAAAGGCTGCACTGAGGGGAACAGCAAGGGGGATGGCTGTGAGTCTGGGTGACCGTGGGACACGTGTTGAGAACACTGAGGGCAGGGCATGCCCTTCCACTCTTCCGCACATGGTGACGGAGAGGGCTATGCGGGAGCTCTGGGTGGACTCTGCACGGGGCAGGGCAGAAAGGCCGGGGCTGACTTGTGTTCCTTTCCTGCAGTACGCTGGCATCGACCCCTCGGATGGTATTAACTCAGAGGTGAGTATGCTCCTGGGCACGAAGACTCAAGTCTTTCCCCCCACATGTGTGACCTTGCACGCAGAGGTCAATGGAAGCCCCTTCCTCCAGGTGTGGGGATCGTATTGGGTGTGTTCTCAATTGGTAGTGTCTGCTCGAGGTGGATTTTGCTGTGATCTGCTTGTGATGTCTGCCATGGGCATGGATTAGGAGAAGAGGGTTTACACGCCACCTCTCCACCACGTGGTGAAGGTTTGTGAGGTTAGACTCCAAACGAAGGCAATTTTTTGGGGGGGTGGAGGGACGGAGTCTTGCTGTGTCATCCAGGCTGGACTGCAGTGGCGTGACCTCAACTCACTGCAACCTCTGCCTCTCAGGTTTGAGCAATTCTCCTGCCTCAGCCTCCCAAGTAGCTGGGACTATAGGCACCTGCCACCAGAGACGGGGTTTCACCATGTTGGCCAGGATGGTCTTGAACTCCTGACCTCAGGTGATTCTCCCGCCTCCACCTCCCAGAGTGCTGGGATTACAGGAGTGAGCCACCGCGCCTGGCCAAAGGCACTTTCTTTGCGGGAGAGTTGCATCTGAGACTGTTCAAGCCGAGTCCCCAGTCGGTTTATGGCACACGTGTGTGGCCCTCCTTTTTCTTTTCCTTTACATTTTTAAATTTTTATTTATTTATTTATTTACTTATTTTGAGACAGGCTGTCACTCTATCACCCAGGCTGGAGTGCTATGATGTGATCCCAGCTCACTGCAGCTTTGATCTCCTGGGCTCAAGCAATCCTCCCACCTCAGCCTCCCAAGTAGAGTCATAGGAATGTGCCACCACACCCAGATAGTTTATTTTTAATTTTTTTGTACAGACAGAGTCTCACTAGGTTGCCCAGGCTGGTCTCAAATTCCTGCATTCAAGGGATCCTCCCACCTCAGCCCACCAAATTTCTGGGATTATAGGCATGAGTCACCATACCCGACCCCTTTTTGAGCTGAATCCAAAATGCCAAATTCACTGGCCAGGCACAGTGGCTCACGCCTGTAATCCCAGCACTTTGGGAGGCCGAGGCGGGCGGATCACGCGGGCGGGAGATTGAGACCATCCTGGCTAACATGGTGAAACCGCCGGGCGCGGTGGCTCAAGCCTGTAATCCCAGCACTTTGGGAGGCCGAGGCGGGTGGATCACGAGGTCAGGAGATCGAGACCATCCTGGCTAACATGGTGAAACCCCGTCTCTACTAAAAATACAAAAAACTAGCCGGGCGTGGTGGCGGGCGCCTGTAGTCCCAGCTACTCGGAGGCTGAGGCGGGAGAATGGCGTGAACCTGGGAGGCGGAGCTTGCAGTGAGCCGAGATCGCGCCACTGCACTCCAGCCTGGGTGACACAGCGCGAGACTCCGTCTCAAAAAAAAAAAAAAAAAAAAAAAAAAGAAA
>NC_037687.1:680011-735540 GCF_003255815.1 Theropithecus gelada
CAAAAAAAAAAAAAAAAAAAAAAAAAAAAAAAAAAAAAAAAACATGGTGAAACCCCGTCTCTACTAAAAATACAAAAAATTAGCCGGGCGAGGTGGTGGTGCCTGTAGTCCCAGCTACTTGGGAGGCTGAGGCAGAATGGCGTGAACCCGGGAGGCGGAGCTTGCAGTGAGCCGAGATCGCACCACTGCACTCCAGCCTGGGCGATAGAGTGAGACTCCGTCTCAAAAACAAAAAAATGTCAAATACAGACACTTTTCCTGCGCTGGATGTCAGCATGAGTTAGCATATTCTTTGGTCATATTACTAGGAGTAGAGGGTCTGAAACAGAGGAGGGGATCCTACTTTACCCCTGTTCTAAGCCTCTCTAATGAATTGGCAGTTGGAGGAGATGTCTTGGAGGTGTGGCTAGGACCTGGGTCGGGGGAATTCATGCCTCTTTTTTGCAGGTCCTGGAAGCCATACGGGTGACCCGTCACAAGAACGCCATGGCAGAGCGCTGGGAATCCCGCATCTACGCCAGTGAGGAGGATGACTGAGCCTCGAGATGGGGCGCCCACCCCCTGCCCTGCCCTGCCCTGACCCTTGTGGGAACTGCCAAGACCATCGCCAAGGCCCCACCCTAGGAAATGGGTCCTAGATCCAGGATCCAAGAGCCACAGCTCATCTGCCAACAATCCCGCCACGGGCGCATTTGGGACTGGAGGGTTTTTCGTTTCCGTGTCTATCTTCCTTTAGAAATGTTTCTGCCTTTGGGGTCTAACGCTTTTGGGGATGAAATGGTACCCCTGCCGATTCTTTCTGCTTCTAAGACTTTGCCAAATGCTCTGGGTCTAAGAAAGAAGGAGACCCACTCCTCCACTTTCAGGCGTAATTTGTTTCTGCTAGTCTGAGGGCGGAGGGACCGGTCAAAGAGGGAGGCACAGATCGCAGCACCTTGAGCAGCTGTGGGTCTGAGGGAGGAGACCTGCCCCTTTCCAACCCTGGGAAACCATCCAGTCTGAGGGAGGAGGCCAAACTTCCAGTGCTGGGGGCCCCTGTGCAGCCCTCAAACCCCTCACCTTGGTGTACCCAGTCACACCTGGTGGGCACAGAGCTCTGACATCGATGGGATCCCATGAGGATGGTCCCCGTCACCTGGGAGAAAAAAAGGCCCAATTTAGGGGCTGGAGGGGGGTCTTCGTCCCACACCCCCAAAATGCCATGAAATAAACCTGGAGTGAGCTGCCTGCCTCGGCCCCTGTCTGGTGTGGACAAAGGCCCCTGGGCCTCGCCTGTCTGTTTCACTTTCTTGGCGACATTAGGTTCCACCCGGCTAGGCCGTGAGCCTGTGAGGTTGTCAGGTTCCCATGGGGGTTCCCAGCGTCCGCATGCAGTAGGTGCTTAGCTGATGCTTGTTCGGTGACTGACAGTTGATCATGGAGAGGCACCGTTAGCAACAGCGGGACCAGGGCCCAACCTCCCCAGCCTAGCTCCTCCAGCCCCGTCTCGCCAGGTCCCTAGCAGTACCCAGGGTGCTTATTAAGCGTTTGCTGAATCCCTCACTGCTCTGGTCTCAGAGGAGGCTGGAGGATCATTAATTTGGCTCTGCATGTATACCAGGCTCACATCTAGGGAAGCCAGATCCTACTGGTCAGAGGCGTGGGCACTGGACCCGAGTCCTGGCTCTGCTGCCTGCTGTGTGGACTTGGGTGGGGGGGGTCCTCTCACTGGCCCATGCCTCAGTTTCCCTCTGACACACAGGGTAAGGAAAGGACCAGGCTCCTGGGCAGTAGGAGGAGGAATTTATGTAAAGCTCTCAGCCCATGGGGACCATTGATGTCGGATTCGGTGCCTGATGGCAGGGAGGTGTCCTCAGGCACACCCCAAAGCAGGCCTCGGCCCCCAGGCTCCCCCAGCCCTGCTGGGAGCAGCAGGTGTTAATTACACCCAGGCCAGCGGCCCCTCCTTGGCTGCTCAGTGCCCGCCGCACTGCCTCAGGGAAAACCTCGCAGTGACTATTTTAAGAATCCATCTTTAAGGCGGCCCACGCGGGGCCCAGGCAGGCAGACGTGGAACCGAAATAGCTGGGCAGTGGGGGCTGTGGGGGCCCTGGGGAGGCTGGGGAAGGGGGCAGAGGGGCTGCGTCTGGGCAGAGCAGAGACTGAGGGAGGAGGGAGAGCCCCTGTCTTCAGGGAGACCCCAGTCTGATGGAGGAGGCCTCTGCCCTCAAGGAGACCCCAGTCTGATGGAGGAGGCATCTTCCCTCAGGGAGACCCCAGTCTGATGGAGGAGGCCTCTGCCCTCAGGGAGACCCCAGTCTGATGGAGGAGGCATCTGCCCTCAGGGAGGCCCCAGTCTGATGGAGGAGGCCTCTGCCCTCAGGGAGACCCCAGTCTGATGGAGGAGGCATCTGCCCTCAGGGAGGCCCCAGTCTGACGGAGGAGGCATCTGCCCTCAGGGAGACCCCAGTCTGATGGAGGAGGCATCTGCCCTCAGGGAGGCCCCAGTCTGACGGAGGAGGCATCTGCCCTCAGGGAGACCCCAGTCTGATGGAGGAGGCATCTGCCCTCAGGGAGGCCCCAGTCTGACGGAGGAGGCATCTGCCCTCAGGGAGACCCCAGTCTGATGGAGGAGGCATCTGCCCATAGAGAGGCCACAGTCTGATGGAGGAGGCAGGTTATGTGTCCATAGAGGGAGCCTCGGTGCCCACAGTTGGTGACTTCTTTCATGTCAGGGCAATTCTATTCTAGCCCCCAAAACTGAATGTGGGGCCTGCAGAAAGGGAGGCCCTCACGCACAGCCTTGGGTGAGTCCCATCAGTTTCTCCATCGTCTACCAGCCCATCTTCCCCCGATGCCCCATGATATGTCCCTCTGTCCCTGTGCTCTGAGGATGTGTGAGCCTCTGTACACTGGTCACTGTAACAAATCACCCACTTAATGACTTAAAACAGCAGACAGGGCCGGGCGCGGTGGCTCACGCCTGTAAACCCAACACTTTGGGAGGCCGAGGAGGGCGAATCACCTGAGCTCTACTAAAACTACAAAAAATTAGCTGGGCGCGGTGGCATATGCCTGTAATCCCAGCTACTTGGGAGGCTGAGGCAGGAGAATCACTTGAACTGGGGAGGCGGAGGTTGCAGTGAGCCAAGATCGCGCCACTGCACTCCAGCCTGAGCAACAGGAACGAAACTCCATCTCATAGACAAAACAAAAGGCCAGGTCCAGTGGCTCACACCTGAATCCCAGCATTCTGGGAGGCCAAGTCAGGTGGATCCTCTGAGGTCAGGAGTTCAAGATCAGCCTGGCCAACATGGCCAAACCCCATCTCTACTAAAAACACAAAAATTAGCTGGGCGTGGTGGTGCACACCTGTAATCCCAGCTACTCGGCAGGCTGAGGCAGGAGAATTGCTCCAACCCCGGAGGCGGAGGTTGCCGTGAGCCGAGATGGTGCCACTGTACTCCAGTCTGTGTGACAGAGTGAGACTCTGTCCTGAAAAAAAAAAAAAGCAATCTCTTTCCGTCTCTCTCAGGCTCACCTTCCTGCCTCCTCTCGTGAGGACCCTGTGATGACACTGGGCCTCCAGGTCACCCAGGATGCTCTCCCGTCTCAGGGTCACTCAGTCCCAGCTGCAGGTGCTTCTGCTGTGAGAGGCAACACGGCCTCAGGTCCCGGGGATTAGGACAGGGATGTCTTTGGGGCCGTTGTTCTGCCCACCACAGAAGATCTGACATCCCCCTTCTCCGTGACCCTTCAGTCACCTCTGCTCAGGTCCGCACAGGACTGTTGCACAGGTTGTGCCCTGCACAAGCCCCCTGCCGAGACCAAAGGGCAAGGCTCTGCGCGCGGCCGGGGTCCCCGTCTCCAATGTCCCTGGCCCTGGCTGTGGCCTATTGCCAGACACCGCATCACCAAGGTCTGCATTATTTGCATATAATCCCAGTTGGACACCTCAACTCACCCTGCCCATCGTCCTGCCGGCGAGATGGTCCCACAGCGGCCCCAGCTGTCAGGGGCTCGGCAGGATCTCCCCTGACCCTGTAACGCCCCTCGCTGTCCCCGGGTGCTGGGTTCGAGAAGAACCGCCTGCTTCGTTGCAGGAAGTGACATCCAGCCCCAAGTCTGGATCAGAGGCCGCGATCTACCCTCTAGACCCAACGCCAGGTCCCCAGCCCTTTCTCTCTCCTGTCTGTCTGACTCTGGTGTTCAGGCTTCTCTCCATGTCTGTCTCCCTGTCTCTGTCCCTCATAAAAATACAAAAATTAGCCGGGTGTGGTGGTGGGCACCTGTAATCCCAGCTACTCCGGAGGCTGAGGCAGGAGAATCGCTTGAACCTCAGAGACGGAGGTTGCAGTGAGCCGAGATTGCGCCACTGCACTCCAGCCTGGGCGACAGAGCAAGACTGTGTCTCAAAAAAAAAAAAAACAGATTTAGTTTAATTCCTGTAATGAGTCAGCCCCTTGGAAAATCAGACAGAATTCTGCCTGCTGAGCAGACACATTCCAGAAGGTATTCTGTGAGAGGTTAGATGAATTCCTAGTGAAATTCCCAGGGGCGGGAGAGCGTGTCTGGAAGGCCCGGGGACCTGGGACGTCACAGCAATCACAGCAGGCCTGTGGGGCGGGTATAACTGTCTGCTGGCGCTCACTGCTAGCAGGAGGGAGTTCATACTCTTTCCTGGTTTCCTCCCGGCTCAGTGTATCATGATATGCTGGGAAAGGGAGCGGAATTCTCTTTTCTGTTTGTTTGTTTTTTGAGACAGAGTCTCACGCTGTCGCCCAGGCTGGAGCGCAGTGGCGCAATCTCTGCTCACTGCAACCTCCGTCTCCTGGGTTCGTGCCATTCTCCTGCCTCAACCTCCGGAGTAGCTGGGATTACAGGCACCCGCCACCACGTCCGGCTGATTTTTGTATTTTTGGTAGAGACGGGGTTTCCCCATGTTGAGCAGGATGGTCTGGAACTCCAGACCTCAGATGATCCACCCACCTCAGGCTCCCAAACTGCTGGGGTTACAGGCGTGAGTCACCGCACCTGGCCTCAACTCCATTTTAATTAACCCTGCAGGGGCCGGGCATGGTAGCTCAAACCTGTAATCCTGGCATTTTGGGAGGCTGAGGCAGGAGGTGGATCACCTGAGGTCAGGAGTTCGAGACCAGCCTGACCAACATGGTGAAACCCTGTCTCTAGTAAATACAAAAAATTAGCCGGCGCTGTGGCGGGCACCTGTAATCCCAGACACTCAGGAGGCGGAGGCAGGAGAATCGCTTGAACTCAGGAGGCGGAGGCTATAATGAGCTGAGATCGCACCATTGCACTCCAGGCTGGGCAACAAGAGCCAGATTCCACCTCAAAAAATAAGAATAAATAAATAAATAAGTAATAAAAATACAAAAAATTAGCCAGGCTTGGTAGCGCGTGCCTAGTCCCAGCTACTGAGGAGGCTGAGAATCGCTTGAACCCGGGAGACAGAGGTTGCAGCGAGCTGAGATTGCGCCACTACACTCCAGCCTGGGCAACAGAGCAAGACTTGGTCTCACAAAAAAAAAAAAAAAAAGAAAGAAAGAAAGAAAGAAAGAGATTTAGGAGAGGACACAAGCAAATGCAACTCAGACTGACTTTGGCAAAATCAGGCTTTATGGGTTCCCATTACTGAAACATCAATGAAGGGCCAGCTTCAGGCTCAGCTGGTTCCAGGCGCCACACAGCATCCCCAGGTTCCTTCAGTGTTGGGAGCTCATGCTCCAAGCCCAGGACGCAGTCCCAGCTCTGCCACTTGGCCCTGAGGGACCCTGGACAAGGCCTACCCCTCTCCCAGCCTCCGCGTCCTTATCTGTAAGTGAAGTCGTCACACTGACATCCCTGCCCTGGGGGACGTCATGAGGGTCACCGGACACCTGGCAAAAATCAGTGAGGAATAAGAACGAATGTTGGTTCTGGTTGTTGTTGACCGAGTAAATTAACAGCCACTTCCATGTGACGTTCTGGTGTGAGCTGGCGAGGAGCCAACGTACGCTGCCACCAGAGGGCGGCAAACGCCAAGGATGCAGCCGCAGCCCTCCCCCCGCCACGGAGAAAACGTGCCTGCTGCTCTCAGGTCCTCATTCCTGTAACCGGATGGGGTTTTCTTCGTGCTCCTTGAAAGCCTGGACAGGGCCGGGCGCGGTGGCTCACGCCTGTAATCCCAGCACTTCGGGAGGCTGAGGCAGGCGGATCACCTGAGGTCAAGAGTTCAAGACCAGCCTGGTCAACATGGCAAAATCCCGTCTCTACTAAGAAAAAAATAATTACCCGGGTTGTGGTGGCGGTCACCTGTAATCCCAGCCACTGAGGAAGCTGAGGCAGGAGAATCCCTTGAACCTGAGAGGTGGAGGTTGCAGTGAGCTGAGACCGTGCCACTGCACTCCAGCCTGGGCAACTGAGCGAGACTCCATTTTTAAAAAAAAATTATTTGTAGAGATGGGGTTCTCACCATGTTTCCCAGGCTGGGCTTGAACTCCTCAAGTGATTCTCCCGCCTCATCCTCCCAAAGTGCTGGGATGACAGGCGTGAGCCGCTGCGCCCAGCCCTGACCAACTATTTAGATGTTGAAAATCGAGCCTGCAGGGCTGGGCATGGTGGCTCACGCCTGTCTTCCCAGCACTTTGGGAGGCTGAGATGGGCGAATCACGAGGTCAGGAGATCCAGATCATCCTGGCGAACACAGTGAAACCCCATCTCTACTACAAATACAAAAAAATTAGCCGGGCATGGTGGCGGGCACCTGTGTTCCCAGCTACTCGGGAGGCTGAGGCAGGAGAATGGCATGAACCCGGGAGGCAGAGCTTGCAGTGAGCTGAGATCTGGCCACTGCACTCCAGCCTGGGAGACAGAGCGAGACTCCGTATCAAAAAAAAAAAAAAAATAGAGATGGGCTCTGCCTCTGCCGCCCAGGATGGAGTGCAGTGCCGTGATCATAGTTCACTGCAGCTTCCAACTCCGGGGCTCTAGCGATCGCAGGACAAACCTGCCCCCCGGCCTGACAGCCAGGTGCTCACACCAGCCCTGTTGATAACCGGAATCTATGGAAAGTTCTGGCTCCACCAAGCTGCTGTCCTGAATAAGTCATTGGCCGGATCAGTGATTCCACCCAGGGGGCATCTGCAAGGTACCACCTCATTCCTCCCATGCCCTGGGCAGCCTCCCTAGGAAGTCAAAGCAGCCAGTCAGGCTGCAGAAACAGCCTGAGGGTTCCTCTGCGGCTAAACAATCCCACGACAGGGTCTCTACCCAGAGAAAGGAAAACAGGTCCCTATGAGTGTTCGAGGCGGCCTGATTCATAATGAACAAAAGGAGAAGACAGGCCGGGCGCAGTACCTCACGCCTGTGATCACAGTACATTGGGAGGCCGAGGCGGGCGGATCACCTGGGATCAGGAGTTGGAGACCGGTCTGGCCAACATGGTCAAACCCCATCTCTACTAAAAAGACAAAAATTAGCTGGGCATGGTGGCGGGCTCCTGTAATCCCAGCTACTCAGGAGGCTGAGGCAAGAGAATCCCTCGGACCTGGGAGGTGGACGTCGCAATGAGTTGAGATCGTACCACTGCACTCCAGCCTGAGAGACAGAGGGAGGCTCCATCTCAAAAATTAAAAAATACGGCCAGGCGTGGTGGCTGACGCCTGTAATCCCAGCACTTTGGGAGGCTGAGGCGGACGAATCGCCTGGGGTCAGGAGTTCAAGACCAGCCTGGCCAACACGGTAAAACCCTGTCTCTAGTAAAAATACAAAAATTAGCCGGGTGTGGCCAGGGGCGGTGGCTCACGCCTGTAATCCCAGCACTTTGGGAGGCCGAGGCAGGCGGATCACGAGGTCAGGAGATGGAGACCATCCTGGCTAACATGGTGAAACCCCGTCTCGACTAAACAAAATACAAAAATTAGCCGGGCGTGGCGCCTGTGGTCCCAGCTACTCGGGAGGCTGAGGCAGGAGAATGGCGTGAACCCGGGAGGTGGAGCTTGCAGTGAGCCAAGATGGCACTGCTCACTCCAGCCTGGGCGACAGAGCGAGACTCTGTATAGTATATATACTATATACATATATATATTTATTTTTTTAAAGAATATGCATTTAGGGCACCTCCTCACTTTTCCTTGTAGCCCCAGATAACGTTCCATTGTCGATGTTTAGCTGCTCGCATGCTGAAGGATGCCTTGGTGACTTTCAGACTTCCAGACTTGTTCTGAATGGCAGAGCTGCAGGCCAGGCACGGTAGCTCGCACCTCTCATCCCAGCAGTTCAGGAGGCCGAGGTGGGACGGTTGCTTGAGGTCAGGAGATTGAGACCAGCTTGGGCAACACAGCAAGACCCCAATCTCTAAAAAAGAAAATACAAAAATTATTCAGGCGTGGTGGTACGTCCCAGCTGCCCAGGAGGCTGAGGTGGGAGGATCACTTGAGACCAGGAGGTCGAGGCTGCAGTGACCTATGACTGCACCACTGCACCCCAGCCTGGGTGAGAGAGCAAGACCTTGTCTCAAAAAAAAAAAAATGTTTATTTTGAGATGGAGTCTCACCCTTCACCCAGAGTAGAGTGCAACGGCGCGATCTCAGCTCACTGCAACCTCCGCCTTCTGGGTTCAAGCGATCCTCCCGCCTCGGCCTCCAGGGTATCTGGGATTATAGGCACCCGCCACCAGGCCCAGCTAGTTTTTGTATTTTTAGTAGAGCTGGGGTTTTGCCATGTTGGCCAGACTGGTCTCGAACTCCTGACCTCAGGTGATCCACCTGCCTCAGCCTCTCAAAGTGCTGGGATTACAGGCGTGAGTCACTGTGCCCAGCCAAAAGAAAAAAAAATTTTTTAAATCGTAAAATAGAGGCTGGGCATGGTGGCTCACGCCTGTAATCCCAGCACTTTGGGAGGCTGAGGCCCAACACTTTAGTATCTCCTGAGTTCAGGAGTTCGAGACCATCCTGGCCAACATGGCAAAACTCCCGTCTTTGCTAAAAACACAAACATTAGCCGGGCGTGGTGGCACATGCCTTTAGTTCCAGCTACTCGGGAGGCTGAGGCAGGAGAATCGCTTGAACCCGGGAGGCGGAGGTTGCGGTGAGCCGAGATCACGCCATTGCACTCCAGCCTGGGTGACAGAGCGAGACTCCGAATCAAAAAACAAACAAACAAACAAACAAACAAAGAAGCCACGGGCGGCCACACACAGACCATCACCAACCTGCGGGAACGTCTCTTCTCAGGGAAAGGAACTTCCAGACTCACAAAACTGGGGCAGGAAACATCCCAGGCCAGTTTTTCCAGCCCACCGGCTCTGAAGCAGCTTCCAAGAGGATTGCCTGAACTTGCTGCAATTTCCCAATTTCCTCCTGGGCACACGGTTTTCAGAGGAGGAACACACGCCCTGAGCCCTGAGCCCTGAGCCGAGGCTGAGGCCTCACCCCGGTGTCTGAATCCTGGGCCCTGGGTTTAGTCCACAGGAGAAGCCACACCGGCTGCTGGGACAGAAAGGGAAGCAGGAAGCCGCCGTGGAAAACACGGACCAACACTTCGGAAAGCCAGACGGTGGTGCCATCTAACCCCAGGGTGCCCCGGCGAGGAGCCCACCCCAGATAACCGAACCCGGCGGCTCCCAATAGACGAGCATACCCTGTCCACAGCAGCAGGATTACAAGAGCCCAGCGTGGACAGAAACAGCAGCATCAGCCGGCGTGGTGGCTCACGCCTGTGATCCCAGCACTTTGGGAGGCCGAGGCGGGCGGATCACGAGGTCAGGAGATCGAGACCATCCTGGAACACAGTGAAACCCCATCTCTACTAAAAATACAAAAAACTAGCCGGGCGAGGTGGCGGGCGTCTGTAGTCCCAGCTACTCAGGAGGCTGAGGCAGGAGAACGGTGGGAACCCGGGAGGCGGAGCTTGCAGGGAGCCGAGATGGCGCCACTGCACTCCAGCCTGGACGGCAGAGCAAGACTCCGTCTCAAAAATAAATAAATAAAATAAAATAATAATAATTAAAAAAAGAAACAGCGGCCGGGCGCGGTGGCTCAAGCCTGTAATCCCAGCACTTTGGGAGGCCGAGACGGGCGGATCACGAGGTCAGGAGATCGAGACCATCCTGGCTAACACAGTGAAACCCCGTCTCTACTAAAAATACAAAAACTTAGCCGGGCGAGGTGGCGGGCGCTTGTAGTCCCAGCTACTCGGGAGGCTGAGGCAGGAGAATGGCGTAAACCCGGGAGGCGGAACTTGCAGTGAGCTGAGATCCGGCCACTGCACTCCAGCCTGGGCGACAGAGCCAGACTCCGTCTCAAAAAAAAAAAAAAAGAAACAGCAGCACGATTCATGAGAGCCAAGCGTGGACGGAAGCAGCCCAGGTGTCCAGCAATTGACACACAGACACAGCACAGCCCTCCACGCACTGGAACTCGACTCAGCCCTGGAGAGGAGCGGGGAGCGAGGCTCTGACGCCGGCCACAAGACAGATGCACCCTGAGGACGTCAGGCTCAGAGAGATGCCAGACACAAAAGGCCACACAGTGTGTGATCCCATTTCCATGAAATGTCCAGGGCCGGGCACCGTGGCTCACGCCTGTAATCCCAGCACTTTGGGAGGCCTGAGGCAGGCGGATCTCCTGAGGTCAGGAGTTCGAGACCAACCTGGACAACATGGCAAAACCCTGTCCTACTAAAAATACAAAAATTAGCCAGGTGTGGTGGCGGGTGCCTGTAATCCCAGCTACTTGGGAGGCTGAGGCAGGAGAATTGCTTGAACCCGGAAGACAGACGTTGCAGTGAGCTGAGATTGTGCCATTGCACTCCAGCCTGGGTGACACAGAGAGACTCCATCATGGGAAAAAAAAAAAAAGAAAAGAAAAAGAAAAAGAAAACATGGTCGGGCACGGTGGCTCAAGCCTGTAATCCCAGCACTTTGGGAGGCCGAGACGGGCGGATCACGAGGTCAGGAGATCGAGACCATCCTGGCTAACACGGTGAAACCCCGTCTCTACTAAAAAATATGAAAAACTAGCCGGGCGAGGTGGCGGGCGCCTGTAGTCCCAGCTACTCGGGAGGCTGAGGCAGGAGAATGGCGTAAACCCGGGAGGCGGAGCTTGCAGTGAGCCGAGATCGCGCCACTGCACTCCAGCCTGGGCGACAGAGCAAGACTCCGTCTCAAAAAAAAAAAAAAAGAAAAAAGAAAAAGAAAACAGGATTAAACGTTGTAGTGAATAATCCAGCGGGATTTGGTGCCTCCACACTGCTGTGCTGCCTGCACCTCTAATTCCAGGATATTCCCATCACCCTTTGTGGTTGAAGCATCATCTATCGTCTGTCACTTGCTGTCCCCTCTCCAGCCTGGGGAACCCTTGCACCCTTTCCTGTCTCTGTGGCTTCGTCTGTCTATCCTGGACATTTCTTTTTCTTTTTTTCTTTCTTTTTTTTTTTTTTTTTTTGTTGCTGTTGGGTTTTGTTTGCTCGTTTTTTGAGACGGAGTCTCGCTCTGTTGCCCAGGCTGGAGTGCAGTAGCGAGATCTCGGCTCACTGCAGGCTCCGCCTCCCGGGTTCAGGCGATTCTCCTGCCTCAGCCTCCCGAGTAGCTGGGACTACAGGCACCCACCACCTCGCCTGGCTAATTTTCTTTTTTTTTTTTTTGAGACGGAGTCTCGCTCTGTCGCCCAGGCTGGAGTGCAGTGGCCGGATCTCAGCTCACTGCAAGCTCCGCCTCCCGGGTTCACGCCATTCTCCTGCCTCCGCCTCCCGAATAGCTGGGACTACAGGCGCCCGCCACCTCGCCCAGCTAGTTTTTTGTATTTTTTTGGTAGAGACAGGGTTTCACCGTGTTAGCCAGGATGGTTTCGATCTCCTGACCTCGTGATCCACCCGTCTCGGCCTCCCAAAGTGCTGGGATTATAGGCTTGAGCCACCGCACCCAGCCTTTTATTTTTTATAGAGATGGGGTCTTGTTATGTTGCCCATAGGGGATTTTTTTTTTTTTTTTTTTTGAGACTGAGTCTCTCTGTGTTGTCCAGGCTGGAGTGCAGTGGTGCAGTCTTGACTCACTGCAACCTCTGCCTCCCAGGTTCAGGCGATTCTCCTGCCTCAGCCTGCTGAGTAGCTGGGATTACAGGCACCGCCACCACGCCCGGCTAATTTTGTATTTTTAGTAGAGACGGGGTTTCATCATGTTGGCTAGACTGGTCTCGAACTCCTGACCTCAGGTGATCCTCCCACCTCGGCCTCCCAAAGTGCTGGGATGACAGGTGTGAGCCACTGAGCCCGGCTGCCCACACTGGGATTCTATGTTACGGGAACTTCATCTCACAAAAAGAAAAAGGGGACGTGTTCGAAACAGCCTGACTCTGAGATGGGCCCTGAATTCAGGCATTTATTTGTTTGTGAAACAAAGGTTGACGCGGCCCTTGCATACCCAGGTCTGCCCTGTGGGGCGGCGGAGGGGCGAGGGCAGGGCGAGGCCGCCTTGAGAGGCAGTGGCCCAGGTGGAGGACCCAGGGCTGAGCCTGGCAATGCTCGGACTCCAGCTTCCGGAGACCAATCTCAGGTCCACAACGTGGAGACGCTGGCAGATGGTCCTGCTGAGGGCCGGCAGACATCATCCCCACTTAATCCCACTTTTCCTCCCAAGAGGAGGTCAAAGTCACACCACGGAGGCTCATGCCTGTAATCCCAGTACTTTGGGAGGCCAAGGTGGGCGGACTGTCTGGACTCAGGAGGTCGAGACCAGCCTGGGCAACATGATGAAACTCGGTCTCTACTAAAATACAGAAAATTAGCCGGGCGTGGTGGCGGGCGCCTGTAGTCCCAGCTACTCGGGAGGCTGAGGCGGGAGAATCGCTTGAACCTGGGAAACGGGGGTTGAGATCGCGCCAGGCGTTGTCTCAGGAAAACAACGGCTCACAGGAGAGTCGCGTCCACCCCTGGGCGAGCAGACAGTCGCCACAGACCGGGAGCCGAATCGCCACTTTACAGACAAGTCCAGCAAGGCTGGGGCAGTGAGACGCTGCGACGGCCACAAGTCCCCGTCCCCGTCTCCCCCTCCGTGCTGTTCCTCTGTGAGCCACACCCGGGGCTGCAGGGCAAAGTGCAGGCTCGGCGGACAGAGGGGGCCGGTCTCCAGACAGGCGGCCTGGGAGGGTGACCTTAACCCCCACCACGATTTTGTCTTAGAAGCTGTTGTGTGACTGTGTTCCAGGCTGTCCGGGGTTCAGGCTGGGCCACCGTCTGGGTCCAGACCTCGGTGTCCATCACGACCCAGCCTGCCCTGCAAGTGGCAGAAATGTGGTCTTTCGACCTCCGTCAACCCTGGAGACAAAGCAGGGAAGGGCGGGAGTTGGGCCCTGGCTGGAGGCCTGGACATCCATCCGGAGAGAGCGAGTGGCCTCGAGGCGGCGTGTGAGTCCCCGGGAAAGATGCAGGGGACTCTGGGTGGCAGGCGGCACGAGTGAGGCTCAGGGTCCCGCAGCCCCCCGTGGGTGCCTGGCCTGGGGGTCCTCAAGCAGGACAGGGGAGGGAAATGGAAGCAGTCCGGGATACCCGGTAGGTCGACTGCAGGCACTCTGTGATATGCTAAGTCCTTCCTGCTCACCACTAAACCCAAGAGGAAAAGGAATTCCTGGCAGAGTCCAATTTAAAGTCAACAAACAAACAATGTGGGAAGGAGAGAAGGAATCTCAGGAATGTGGGCGGGATCCTCCTCCCGCCAGGGCCACCCTGGACCTGCTGAGAAATCGGAGGTCCCCCGAGGACCCACGTCCAGGCGCCTCCAGCCTCTCCCTGCAAACCAGAGAACCCTGCAGGAGCTTTGCTTGGAGAAACCATGGAAACTGCCCCCAGCCCTCCCGTCTCTATTTCCTTCTCTGTTTCATTCCCTCATTCTTGGCTGTGAGATAAAACAGGAGAAAATGAGACACTGGTTGTGGAGGACCCGGCCAAATTTGCTTTGGTGATAGGGTCAAGCTCTCTTCCTTGCCGGCCGCAGCCCTCACTGAAGGGGATTTGGGGGCCTCTGGGCAGGGGTCCTGAAGGCTTTGAACTGTTCAGTCTCTGGGGGTACAGGAAACCCCGCGGAAGGTTTCAGAGACAAGAGTTCCACGGAGAGAAAAAACCATCAACTTTGCAGGTTGGTGGCGGAATCCGGTGATTTAAGAAAACCTGTTTCTAAAGCCTCGGCCGGGCCGCGCCTGGGCTGTCCGCGGTGCTCTTCCGCAATTCTCCACAATATCTGGAAGTGACCAAGGAAAGTCCAGAACCCGGAGGCTGTGCCGTGGAGATAAACATGGGCACCTGGGTATGTTTGCTTTTATTGTTAGGACCTATTTTATTACAAGCAAAAAGAAGGAAGCTGCCCATAAAACCAGGCGTGGTGGAAGGCAGTGGGGCCTGCGGTGGCCCCACGGATTCTAGAATTTTCCTCTAGGAAGATGCCTGGGTTTTTTTTTTTTTTTTTTTTTTTTTTTTTTTTTTTTTGAGACAGAGTCTCAGTCTGTCGCCCAGGCTGGAGTGCAGTGGTGCAATCTCGGCTCACTGCGACCTCCGCCTCCCAGGTTCAAGCGACTCTCCTGCCTCAGCCTCCTGAGTAGCTGGGATTACAGGCGCTGCCACCACGCCTGGCTAATTTTTGTGTTCTTTAGTAGAGAAGGGGTTTCACCGTGTTGGTCAGGCTGGTCTTGAACTCCTGACCTTGTGATCCGCCCGCCTCGGCCTCCCAAAGTGCTGGGATTACAGGCGTGAGCCACGGCGCCCGGCCGATGCCTGGGAATTTTAACCCTGTTGGCTCGACGGAGAAGCTCGGGGTGGCGGGAAGAGGATTACTGTGGCTTTCTTTCTTTTCTTTCTTTCTTTCCTTTCCTTTCTTTCCCTTTCCTTTTCCCTTTCCTTTTCCCTTTTTCCTTCCTTCCTTCCTTCCTTCCTTCCTTCCTTCCTTCCTTCCTTCCTTTTCTTTCTGATGGAGGGCAGTGACATAATCATAGTTTGCTGCAGCCTGGACCCCGCTGGCCCAAATGAGCCTCCTGCCTCAATCTCCTAAGTAGCTACAGGCGTATGCCACTACGCCCGGCTACATTTTTTTTTTTTTTTTGGGGACAGAGTTTTGCTCTTGTTGCCCAGGCTGGAGTGCAGTGGCGCGATCTCATCTCACCGCAACCTTCACCTGTTGGGTTCAAGCGATTCTCCTCCCTCAGCCTCCCTAGTAGTTGGGATTACAGGCAGGTGCCACCACGCCCAACTAATTTTTGCATTTTTAGCGTTTCGCCATGTTGGCCAAGCGGATCTTGAACTCCTGACCTCGAGTGATCCGCCTGCCTCGGCCTCCCAAAGTGCTGGGATTATAGGCGTGAGCCACCGCGCTGGCCTCACTGTGGCCTTCTTTTTTTTTTTTTGAGACTCTGTCGCCCAGGCTGGAGTGCAGTGGCGCGATCTCGGCTCACTGCAAGCTCCGCCTCCCGGGTTCACACCATTCTCCTGCCTCAGCCTCCCGAGTAGCTGGGACTACGGGCGCCTGCCACCTCGCCTGGCTGGTTTTTTGTATTTTGTTTAGTAGAGACGGGGTTTCACCGTGTTAGCCAGGATGCTCTCGATCTCCTGACCTCGTGATCTGCCCGCCTCGGCCTCCCAAATTGCTGGGATTACAGGCGTGAGCCTCTGTAATGTGTTTACTGCGTTTGCTGGTGTGTGTTTGCTGGTTTGTTTGTTTGAGACGGAGTCTCACTCTGTTGCCCAGGCTAGAGTGCAGTGGCCGGATCTCAGCTCACTGCAAGCTCCGCCTCCCAGATTTACGCCATTCTCCTGCCTCAGCCTCCCAAGTAGCTGGGACTACAGGTGCCGGCGCCACGCCCGGCTAATTTTTTGTATTTTTTTAGTAGAGACGGGGTTTCACCGTGTTAGCCAGGATGGTCTCGATCTCCTGACCTCGTGATCCGCCCGTCTCGGCCTCCCAAAGTGCTGGGATTACAGGCCTGAGCCACCGCGCCCGGCCTGTTCGTTTGTGTTTTGAGAGACAGTCTCACTCTGTCACCCAGGCTGGAGGAGAGTGGTCTGATCTTGACTCACTACAACCTCCACCTCCCGGGTTCAAGTGATTCTCCCGCCTCAGTTTCCCAAGTAGGTGGGATTACAGGCCTGAGCCACCACACCTGAACCATTGTCTGTTTTTATTTTTGTAGAGACAGGGTACTGCTCTGTCACCCAGGCTGGGGTGCAGTGGCAAGATACATCTCACTGCAGCCTTGACCTCCTGGGCTCACATGATCCTCCTGCCTCAGCCTCCTGAGTAGCTGGTACCACAGGCATACGCCAGCACATCTGGCTAATTTAAAAAAAAAAAAAAATTAGCAGCCAGACCCGGTGGCTCACTCCTGTAATCCCAGCAATTTGGGAAGCTTAAGTGGGCGGATCACTTGAGGTCACGAGTTCGAAACTATCCCCATTTCTACTAAAAATATAAAAATTAGCCGGGCGTGGTGGCACGAACATAATCCCAGCTACTCGGGAGGCTGAGGTAGGAGAATCGCTTCAACCTGTGAAGCAGAGGTTGCAGTGAGTTGAGATCATGCCCCTGGGCAACAGAGAGAGAATCCATCTAAAAACCAAACAAACAAAAAAGTTCAGGATGGGGTCTGGCCACGTTGCCCAGGCTGGTCTTGAACTCCTGAGCTCAAGTGATTCTCCCAACTCCACGTCCCAGGTTGCTAGACTACAGCCGTGAGCCACAGTGCCTGGCCCTGTCGTTTCTTCTTGTTTGTCAGGCTCTAGTTGTTACCTCCAGATTGTTTGGGGATGTTAGATTTCTCCTTTGTTGCCAACTCTACTTTATTATTTATTTATTATTATTATTTGAGATGGAGTCTCGCTCTGTTGCCCAGGCTGGAGCGCAGTGGCCAGATCTCAGCTCACTGCAAACTCTGCCTCCCGGGTTTACGCCATTCTCCTGCCTCAGCCTCCCGAGTAGCTGGGACTACAGGCGCCCGCCACCTCGCCCGGCTAGTTTTTTGTATTTTTTAGTAGAGACAGGGTTTCACCGTGTTAGCCAGGATGGTCTCGATCTCCTGACCTTGTGATCTACCCGTCTCGGCCTCCCAAAGTGCTGGGATTACAGGCGTGAGCCACCGCGCCCGGTCTATTATTATTATTTTTGAGACGGAGTCTCGCTCTGTCACCCAGGCTGGAGTGCAGTGGTGCGATCTGGGCTCACTGCAAGCTCCCCCTCCCGGGTTCACGCCATTCTCCTGCCTCAGCCTCCCGAGTAGCTGGGACTACAGGCACCCGCCACCGCGCCCGGCTAATTTTTTGTATTTTCAGTAGAGTCGGAGTTTCACCGTGTTGGCCAGGATGGTCTGGATCTCCTGACCTCGTGATCCGCCTGCCTCGGCCTCCCAAAGTGCTGGGATTACAGGCGTTAGCCACCGTGCCCGGCCCAACTCTTATTTTTAAATGTTGGTCTACACAAGTCTGGGAAATGTGAAATTAGTTTTCAAGCATATCAGGGAAAAAATGGATACAAAAGTCTTGAGGACCACTTAAGAAATGAACAGTAGCGGATGTGTGACAGTTACACTAGGCTGCTACCTTGTAAAACATTTTAGAAACATGTTTCAGGCGAGGCCTGGTGACTCTCGCCTGTAACCCCAGCACTTTGGGAGGCCGAGACGGGCGGATCACAAGGTCAGGAGATCGAGACCATCCTGGCCAACCTAGTGAAACCTCGTCTCTACTAAAAATACAAAAACTTAGCCGGGCGCGGTGGTGGGTGCCTGTAGTCCCAGCTACTTGGGAGGCTGAGGCAGAAGAATTGCTTGAACCCGGGAGGCGGAGCTTGCAGTGAGCTGAGATCAAGCCACTGCATTCCAGCCTGGCAACAAAGCAAGACTCCATCTCAAAAAAAAGGAAAAAAAAAAGAAAAGAAAAAAGAAACATTTGTATCATCCTTGTAGATTCTGGGGCTTGGAAATAGGCTTTGAAAAAAGTCCTGAGGCAAATGAAGCAAACTTGGAAGAGCTTGCATACCTGAGGCAGGCCACGGATGTGAGGGCAGGCTTAGTTTATATTCTTCCCGGGTTGTGTGAATTTCTTCCAATTATACTTAGTAATTTTTCACCAGAATTTAGAATATTAGCATGTTTCTGTCGGGGCGCGGTGGCTCACGCCTGTAATCCCAACACTTTGGGAGGCCGAGGCGGGTGGATCACGAGGTCAGGAGTTCGAGACCATCCTGGCCAACATGCAGAAACCCCATCTCTACTAAAAATACAAAAATTAGCTGGGCACGGCGGCATGTGCCTGTAATCCCAGCTACTCAGGAGGATGAAGCAGGAGAATCACTTGAACCCGAGAGGCGGAGGTTGCAGTGAGTTTGAGATCAAGCCATTGTACTCCAGCCTGGGCAACAGGACGAGACTCCGTCTCAAAAAAAAAAAAAAGAGAGAATATTAGCATGTTTCCTAGCTAAGCCAACTCAGAATAAAAAGAAAATAAAGGAGAAAATATAATCCCAATAAAATACATCGAAATAAATATGTACACATATACATGAGTTTACGTTTTGTCTTGTTTTGTTTCCTGGAAGACGGAACCTCGCTCTGTCACCGAGACTGGAGTGCAGTGGTGCGATCTCAGCTCACTGCAACCTCTGCCTCCCCGGTTCAAGGGATTCTTGTCTCAGCCTCCCGAGTAGCCGGCACTACGGGCACCACCACGCCTGGCTAATTTTTGTATTTTTAGTAGAGATGGAGTTTCACCATGTTGTCCAGGTTGGTCTTGAGCTATTGACCTCAAGTGATCCTCCCGCTTCCGCTATTTATGTATTCTTTGTTTTTTTATTTTTTTATTCTTTTCTTGTTGTTGTTTTCATTTTATCTTTCTTTTGCTGTTTATTTAGAGACAGAGTTTCACCCTGTTGCTCAGGCTGGTCTGAACTGGACTCAAGCCATTTGCCCACGTTGGCCTCCCAGTGTGCTGGGATTACAGGAGGGAGGCACTGCGACCAGCCTGGCAGTGTTCATTTTTTATTTTTATTTATTTTTTTCAGACGGAGTCTCGCTCTGTCGCCCAGGGTGGAGTGCAGTGGCCGGATCTTGGCTCACTGCAAGCGCCGCCTCCCGGGTTCACACCATTCTCCTGCCTCAGCCTCCCGAGTAGCTGGGACCACAGGCGCCCGCCAACTCGCCCGGCTAGTTTTTTGTATTTTTTAGTAGAGACGGGGTTTCACCGTGTTAGCCAGGATGGTTTCGATCTCCTGACCTCGTGATCCACCCGTCTCGGCCTCCCAAAGTGCTGGGATTACAGGCGTGAGCCACCGCGCCCTGCCTTTAATTTTTAAAAGAGGTGGGGTCTCACTGTGTCACCCAGGCTGGTCTGAATCTCCTGGACTCAAACCATACGCCCACCTCAGCCTACCAAAGTGTTGGGATCACAGGTGGGAGCCACGGCGCCCAGCCCCGAAGCCCTCCTTGGACAAGCACCTGAGCCTCCACGGCCCTTTAGGCCCATCAAAACCTGGGGTGGGGTGATGCAGCCTCCACCCCAGCCCCAGGGCCCAGCCCCAGGCCACCTGAGCCGGCTGTGGGTGACCTGAGATCAAGTGTCCTGTCCTGCTATCAACTATTGATGCCTGAGCAGTCACCTCCGGGAGCTCCGGCTTCGGTGTCCTGGGTTCCCGGTAATGAAGCCCAGGGCAGCTGCGGCCTGGCGGGTGTCTGCTCCTCCTTCATCCTGGGCCCGCCTGGGGCTCTCTTCCTTCTAGGCCTGGTTCCCTCCAAAATTAGCTTCCTATCCGGATCCCACATCCCCTCACAACGGAGTCCTGACCTCTGGGGAAGCAGAATGTCAGGGGCACTGCCAGGTTTTTATTTGTGTATTTTTGCTTTTATTTATTTATTTGATACCGAGTCTCACTCTGTTGTCCAGGCTGGACTGCATTAGTGCGATCCTGGCTCACTGCAACCTCCACCGCCCGGGCTCGAGCGATTCTCCCGCCTCAGGCTCCCGAGTAGCTGGGATTACAGGCACCTGTCATCACGCCTGGCTAAGTTTTCTATTTGTAGTAGAGACAGGGTTTTGCCCGGTTGGCCAGGCTGGTCTCGAACGCCTGACCTCAGGGGATCCACCCGCCTTGGCCGCCCAGTGTGCTGGGATCACAGGCGTGAGCCATCGCGCCTGGCCTGACTTTACTATTTTTTTTACAAAGAGCAGACCTTCCACCTGCCATGGATAAAACGCCGAGGTCTGGAGGACGCTGGAGACAGAGTATTCCCCAGAACAAGCCCTGGGCGCGGCAGCCTTGCAGGGCTGGGGTCTCCACTCCCGGGGGAGCATGGAGCGGGGCCTGCCATCCTGTCTGTGGGCCCCCCTCTGCCCCCGCTGCCCTCCCCGCTCTGCGGGTTTGGCCGCTGACCCCGTGGTCGGGCTGGTGAACAGATGGCCGCTGGATCACTGACAGCCCGGCTCACGTTCCCTCTCCGTATCAAGACATCTTCCTTTTAATAAATTTTGCAAGGCCGCGGAGGGGGGCCAGCGCTCCGGCCCATGTCTGTCTCCCGTCCTCATCACCACGCGAGGCCCCAGCACGCCTGGCCAGCCTCAGTCCCCGCAGGATGAATGGGCTTCCGGGGCCTGCAGGGACCGGGTACGCAGGCCATGCGGCTTAAAACAACACAAATATACTCTCGTCTCTGGAGGCCGGAAGTCTGAAGTGAAGGTGTGTGAGGCTCCAGGCGAGGACCCTCCCGGCCTCTTCCAGCTCCTGGTGCTGATGGCCGCCTCTGACCCTGCTGGACATGCGGCCGCTCCCCTCCCAGTTCTGCCTCTGCCACCCCACAGCCGTCTCCTCTGCATCTGTGTCCACGTTTCCCTTGTCTCCTGAAGTTGCCTGTCGCTGCAGTGGTACCCACCCTAATGATCTCATCCTGACTAATGACATCTGCAGAAACCCTATTTCCACATGAGGTCCCATTTCTAGGTGCCTGGAGTTAGCGCAAACACAGATCTTCGAGGGAACTCCGTTCATCCCACGCTGGGGAGTTTGCCTTTGTGGCTTTCTCCTCTGCGGCCCTGGTTCCCGAGGGGCCGGCCCTTCCCCCTCAGATCAAATTCTGCCTCCTCAGCCAGGCCTTCCTGACCCTCCCGGGCCCTTCCTGCCTTTCTCTCTGGCTGCGCCTGTTTCCTGCAGGGCTGGCTGCAGCTCCCGGCGGCACCCTGTCCCGTACCTGTTTCATGTCCGTCGTTAGCAACCCCGGCTTCCAACACAGCTCATTGCCAGCAGGAGCAGGGACCTAGCAGGCCACGCGTCTCCCTGCGAACCACAAGCTGCTGCGGGTGGTCGCTTGACAGAAAGCCCCCTGCCCCCCCGTTCCTTATTTGTTTTTTTTTTTTTTTTTTTTTTGAGACAGAGTCTCGCTCTGTCGCCCAGGCTGGAGTGCAGTGGCCGGATCTCAGCTCACTGCAAGCTCCGCCTCCTGGGTTTACGCCATTCTCCTGCCTCAGCCTCCCGAGTAGCTGGGACTACAGGTGCCCGCCACCTCGCCCGGCTAGTTTTTTGTATTTTTTTTTTAGTAGAGACGGGGTTTCACCGTGTTAGCCAGGATGGTCTCGATCTCCTGACCTCGTGATCCGCCCGTCTCGGCCTCCCAAAGTGCTGGGATTACAGGCTTGAGCCACCGCGCCCGGCCCTTTTTTTTTTGTTTTAGAGACTGGATTTTGCCCTGTTGCCCAGGCTGGAGTGCAGTGGCGAAATCTCCGTTCACTGCAGCCTCCGTCTCCTGGGCGCTGGTGAGCCTACAGCCTCAGCCTCCCGAGTAGCTGAGACCACAGGCGTGCACCACCATGCCCAGCTAATTCTTTGACTTCTTTTGTAGAGACGGGGTTTTGCCATGTTGCCCAGGGTGGTTTCAAAGTCCTGGCCTTCAAGCAATCCTGCCTCGGCCTCCCAATGTGACGGGATCACAGGCATGAACCACTGCACACTCGGCCCCATCCTTTCCTTTTTTTTCTTTCTGAGACAGAGTCTCGCTCTGTCACCCAGGCTGGAGTGCAGTGGCGCCATCTCAGCTCACTGCAAGCTCCGCCTCCCGGGTTCAAGCAGGTCTCCTGCCTCAGCCTCCCGAGTAGCTGGGACTACTGGCGCTGCCACCACGCCCGGCTAATTTTTGTATTTTTAGTAGAGACGGGTTTTCAGGTTTTCTGCCTGTCTTGTGCCTCCAAAGTGCTGGGATGACAGGCATGAGCCACTGGGCCTGGCTTTATTTAATTTTTTGAGATGGGCTCTCACTCTGTCGCCTGGGACACAGTGCAGTGGTGGGATCCCAGCTAACTACAGCCTTGTACTCCTGGCCTCAGGTGATCCTCCTGCCTGGGCTTCCCAAAGGGCTGGGATGACAGGTGTGAGCCACCACCCCCGGCTTGGCTATTTCATAGAAATGAGATCACACGGGGCCCGGCGCGGTGGCTCACGCCCGTCATCCCAGCACTTTGGGAGGCCGAGGCGGGCGGATCACCTGAGGTCAAGAGTTCGAGGCCAGCCTAGCCAACATGGTGAAACCCTGTCTCTACTAAAAATACAAAAATTAGGCCGGGCGTGGTGGCTCATGCCTGTAATCCCAGCACTTTGGGAGGCCGAGGCGGGCGGATCACGAGGTCAGGAGATTGAGACCATCCTGGCTAACATGGTGAAACCCCGTCTCTACTAAAAATACAAAAATTAGCCGGGCGTGGTGGCGGACGCCTGTGATCCCAGCTACTCGGGAGGCTGAGGCAGGAGAATCGCTTGAACCCGGGAGGCGGAGATTGCAGTGAGCCCAGATTGTGCCACTGCACTCCAGCCTGGGCGACAGAGCAAGACTCTGTCTCAAAAAAAAAAAAGAAAATACAAAAATTAGGCGGGCGTGGTGGCGGGTGCCTGCAATCTCAGCTCCTTGGGGAGGCTGAGGCAGAACTGATCGAACTCGGGAGGCGGGGGTTGCAGTGAGCTGAGATCGCACCACTGCACTCCAGCCTGGGCAGCAAGAGCAAAACTCCTTCTCAGAAAAATAAAGTAAAATAAATGGGACCACACCATGTCGCCTTCTGCGTCCGGCGTCTCTCACGGAGCATCGAGCTGTGGCCGGGGTCAGAGCCTGTTGTGTTCCGCGGTGGACGGCCTGGGCCGTGTTGGTCTTTTCTTCCACTGATGGGAATTTGGGCTATTTCCATGTTTGGCCTCCGTGAATAATACTGTGATGAACGTTCACGTACGCGTTTCTGTGTGGACGTGTGTTTCCCCTTCTCCCAGGTGTCTGCACAGGAGGGGAATTGCCGGGGGGGGGTTCCTGAGGAACAGCCCCCACTGCTGGCACATAACCCAGCCCCCCCCTTTTTTTTTCAGAGTCTCGCTCCATCACCCAGGCTGGAGTGCGGTGGCACAATCTTGGCTCACTGCAACCTCTGCCTCCCAGGTTCAAGCGATTCTCCTACCTCGGTCTCCCGAGGAGCTGAGATTACAGGCACCCACCACCACGCCCGGCTAATTTTTGTATTTTTAGTGGGAGACGGGGTTTCACCACATTGACCAGGCTGATCTTGAATTCCTGACCTCAGTGATCCACACGTCTCGGCACCCTCTCTGGAAGTTCCCAGCGAGTTCCCTGCCTGAGTTCAGACCCACGGCCGTCTTACAGGCTTAGAGGCCTCAGGCACCTCATTCCACCTCGCTAGAGGTGGGTTTCCCTGGGAAAAGGAGAAGAAAATATTTCCTAGGCACGGGATTAAAGGGTTAAAACAGGAAAACCTTGAAGGAGGGGCCCAGGTCTAGCTGAACTCCCCCCGGGGTGAGTGGGGCGGGGGTCAGGCTGGGGAGGGGAGCACAGAAAGGCTGGGTGCCAGGCCTGGGGGAGAGGCGGATGGGGTGGGGAAGGGTGGGTCTGGGCAGATTACGGCTGTGGCCTTTTCCTGTTGGCCTGAGGGCGGGGGGGGGGGGGGGGGAGAGGCTGGTCTCCCTGAGGTCTGGGCTTAGGGAGACGTCCTGGGATGAGAAGACTCTTGAGAAGTGACCCTGATAATTCAGAGGCAGGGGTCCTTCTTGGGGGTGGGGGAGGAACAGAGACTGGAGGGGGTGGGGGAGAAAGGGGTGGAGGGGCCCATTTAAGGAGCCCTCAGGCCGGGTGTGGCAGCTCACGCCTGTAATCCCAGCACTATGGGCAGCGGAGGCGGGAGGATCCCTTGAGCCCAGGAGTTTGAGACCAGCCTGGGTAACATGGTGAGATTCTGTGTCTACAGAAAAGTTTTAAAAAATGAGCCAGGCGCGGTGCAACTACTTGCCTATAGCCCCAGCTACCGAGAGGCCGAGGCAGCAGGATCACCTGAGCCGGGGAGGTTGGGGCAATGGTACCGAGATTGTGCCACGGCACTCCAGCCTGGGTGGCAGCGTGAGACCCTGCCTCAAAAAAATAAATAAAGCCCCCATTCCCTTTAGGATCGCTACTTCCTATACCAACCCACTATCCCAGCTTGGAGGGGTGGGACTGGCCTTGAGCCACAGTTGGTTCCCAGAGCAGAGAGCACGGGACGGAAGTGGCTCTGCACGGAGTACAGTGAGGCCAGGGAAAAGCAGTGGGTTCCTGTCTGCGAGTCCTGGCCGTCAGGGCTTGGGGTGGCCTCGCTGAGCCCCCACTCCAAGGTCTGTCTGACAGAAATCCAGGAAATGGGCCGGAGAGGCTGGGATACCAGCCAGGAGACCGGTCCGAGGCTGTGCCCTGGATCCCTGAGCCCTCACTTTTGTAATTAAGGTAATAAACCGGTGCTGGCCATGGGGGCGCAGCCCTGTCATCCCAGCACTTTGGGAGGCCGAGGCGGGAGGATCACCTGCGGCCAGGAGTTCGAGACCAGCCTGGCCAACATGGAGAAACCCCATCTCTACCAAAAATACAAAAATTAGCTGGGTGTGGTGTCGGACGCCTGTAATCCCAGCTACTCGGGAGGCTGAGGCAGGAGAATGACTTGAATCCAGGAGGCGGAGGTTGCAGTGAGCTGAGATGGCGCCACTGCACTCCAGCCAGGGCAGCAGAGCGAGATTCCATCCCCCTGGAAAAAAAAAAAAAGAAAAGAAAAAAGAAATCTATGGAACTGCCCATGGGGAGGAGGGACTGGCCTGGCCCGGCCACTCATGTTGACAAAGGAGTAAACTGAGGCACGGCCCTTCCCTCCCCCATCAGAACTGAAAGGTGTCTGAGGCCCCGGCAGGCCCTCTGCCTGAGATTCGGTGGCTCTGAGGGCCTCAGATGTCCTCACTCCACCCCCGGTTTCTCCTGCCAGCCTCAGAGGATCATTTTCAAAATGGTAACCGGCAAACCAACGTGATTCTCACACAAAGGCAAGGTGAGCCTGCTCCCGGCTGCTCACCCTGAATCATTCATGAAGGAGGCAGCTGGCCTGCGGGCTGGGATGGGAGACAGGAGAGGAGAAAATACAGAGGCTGGGCCCTTGGCTCGCTGAATCAGTCAGGTGCCCACGGGAGCCCCTGGGCGTCCTCCCGCGCTGGCATTCTGGATATGACGGCTGACCTGTCAATCGCTGGGCCCTCAGCCATGGTTACCGGCAGGCCAGCTCGGGAAGGACACTGGTTTCAGGTGACCTGGGTGAGGCGGGGGCGGTGGGGGGGTTCCTGGGACCAGGCCGCCATTACAAAAGCAAAGGGCCTGCTTGTACCTGCTATCTCCCTCTAAGCTTCAGGTGGTGGGTGGGGTTGAGGGGCGGCCCCCAAGAGAGACATCCACATCCTGAACCCCGTAATGTGTGTGAACAGGGCTTCATTTGGAAAAACAGTCTTTGAAGGTACCATTAAGTGTCTTGACATGAGAGCATCCTGGAGTAGGCAGGTAGACCCTAAATTCTGGGACACACACTCTCGTTTTTATTTTTTATTTTTTATTTTTTTATTTTTTTATTTTTTTTTTGAGACAGAGTCTCGCTCTGCCGCCCAGGCTGGAGTGCAGTGGCCGGATCTCAGCTCACTGCAAGCTCCGCCTCCCGGGTTCCCGCCATTCTCCTGCCTCAGCCTCCCGAGTAGCTGGGACTACAGGCGCCCGCCACCTCGCCCGGCTAGTTTTTTCGTATTTTTTAGTAGAGACGGGGTTTCACCGTGTCAGCCAGGATGGTCTCAATATCCTGACCTCGTGATCCGCCCGTCTCGGCCTCCCAAAGTGCTGGGATTACAGGCTTGAGCCACCGCGCCCGGCCTCGTTTTTATTTTTACCCGTCTTTTAAGACAGAGTGTCACTCTGTTGCCCAGGCTGGAGTGCAGTGGCGTAATCTAGGCTCACCGCAGCCTCCGCCTCCCGCGTTCAAGTAATTCTCCTGCCTCAGTCTCCCCAGCAGCTGGGATTACAGGCGCGAACCACCATCCCCGGCTAATTTTTGTATTTTTAGTAGAAACGGGCTTTCACCATGTTGGCCGGGATGGTCTCAGTCTCTTGACCTCGTGATCTGCCTGCCTCGGCCTCCCAAAGTGCCGGGATGACAGGCATTTGTTTTCGTTTTTGTGTTTTAGAGATGGAGTTTCACTCTTGTTGCCCAGGCTGGGGTGCAATGGTGCGATCTTGGCTCACTGCAACCTCCACCTCCCGGGTTCAAGCGATTCTCCTACCTCAGCCTCCTGAGTAGCAGAGATTACAGGAATGCACCACCACAGCCGGCTAATTTTTGTATTTTTTTTTGTTGTTGTTTTTTTGAGACGGAGTCTCGCTGTGTCTCCCAGGCTGGAATGCAGTGGTGTGATCTCGGCTCACTGCAAGCTCCGCCTCCCGGGTTCACGCCATTCTCCCGCCTCAGCCTCCCAAGTAGCTGAGACTACAGGCGCCCGCCACCTCGCCCGGCTAGTTTTTTGTATTTTTTAGTAGAGACGGGGTTTCACCGTGTTAGCCAGGATGGTCTCGATCTCCTGACCTCGTGATCCACCCGCCTCGGCCTCCCAAAGTGCTGACATTACAGACTTGAGCCACCGCGCCCGGCCAATTTTTGTATTTTTAGTAGAGAGAAGGTTTCTCCATGTTGGCCAGACTGGTGTTAAACTCCGGCCTCAGATGTGATCCACCCGCCTTGGCCTCCCAGAGTGCTGGGATTACAGGTGTGAGCTACCAAGCCCGGCCAGACACTGTCTTAAAAAAAATAAAAATAAGAAAAGGAACTGGACGGGTGGCTGGTGATGTGGGGCTTGCTGGGTAAGGGGTGGCCTTGGGCTTATACCTGGAGCAAGACAGGAGCCCTGGTGGGGCCACGATCGGAAGTGGGTTTTAACACAATTCCGACGGGTTAGACCCGGGCTTGGAACCTATTGGTCTCTACCACTGCCAGCTGCCACTCAGACCCTTGGCCCCTGCCTGTCTGCGCTCAGGATGGGGCCCCTCCCAGGCACCCCAATAACAGACAGCAGCGGCTTGCTCTGGTGGTGTGAGGATGGGGGTCTCCAGGGGAGCAAATCCACAGTAACACGCTGGGCTTCTCCTAGACGGGCTGCAGACGGCTCTTGGTGAGTCTCTGTTGACCGGCTGGTTCAGGCCAAAGGACCTCGCCACGGAGCTCGGCGGCCACCCCTAATCCCGGCTGGAATCCTCTGGCTCCGGATGCCCAGCGGGGCTCCAAGTCTCCTGGGCCCACGCCAGGCCCCGGCCTGAAACACGCTGGAGGGGCAGGGCGCTGGGCTCGTTTGGATTTGGGGAAAGGAGAATTGTCGTGTCTTCTCCCTCCGTAGGTTGCTGCCAGTGAAAAACCCCCTTTTCAGTATGGACGAAATCCCGCTAAGTCTATTTAGAGAGCAGCGTGGACCCCGGGCTGGGAACTGCGCCAGCCGGATGCCCTTTCAACCGTCTGAGGCTTTCAACCACAGCCCCGTTTGGGTTCCAGGTGTGGAGGGCTGGGGTCATCCCCTCACCCTGGGGTGGCTCCCAAGCTGCTGACCTGGCCTCCCTGACGGGCATCCCTACAGCTCTGTCCGACTCTTCATGGGATCAGCGCTCCTGGGAACACATACTTTGGGGTGTTTTCTGATGCTGGGATGATGGCCCGTGAGGCAGGGAACCTCCTGGTGACCCTGCTGGGCCCGGCCCTGTTTCCCCAGCCGTAGGGTGGCAGCCTCGAACTATACAAGGTCCAGGCCACAGTTTCCTTAGCTGTAGGTCGGTGGGCTGTGCACTGTACGGGGCTTGGGCCTCAGTTTCCCCAGCTGTAGGTGGGCGGCCGTGGACTGTGTGTGGCTTGGGCCTCAGTTTCCCTAGCTGTAGGTGGGCGGCCTCGGACTGTACAGGGCCTGGGCCTCAGTTTCCCCAGCTATAGGCGGGGAGGCCATCGACTGTGTGTGGCCCGGACCTCAGTTTCCCCAGCTTTAGGCCGTTGGCGGCGGACTGTACAAGGTCCAGGCCTCAGTTTTCCCAGCTGTAGGCGGGCGGCCGCCCACTGTTCAAGGTCCAGGCCTCAGTTTCCCCAGCTGCAGGCTGGCGGCCGCGGACTGTGCGGGGCCCGGGACTCAGTTTCCCTATCCCCGCAGTCGGGATTCGCTGTTCCGGGCGAACAAAGGACGGTCGGGGGTGACCCTGAATCATGGCGCGTCCGCAGTCTCTGTGGCCACTGTGGAAACAGCCCTGGCGAGTCCGGGACGCGACGCGGCCTTTCCCTCCCCGCGCGATCACCCAGACGTGAACGCTCAGTTTGAATCGGACTTTTTGGCCATGTGCCCACAAGCAACATGGAGCCCTGCGGGTTTCCTGCCCGACTCCAAGATGGCGACGCGACTCCCTTTGCCCTCATGGCCCAGGCGGGCGGGTCCTGCCCACTTGCAAGATGGCGGCAGCCTGGGCCAAGCACGCTTCCCTCCGCCTGACTCGCCACGTACCCAATCTCAAGATGGCGTCTCCCGCAAAGCCACGCGCCAGACGGCGGCTTGCTCACTGGCTCAGACGCCGTCACGTGCTCCCACTTTCTCTCCCTCCCCCGACTCCATAGGCCGTTTCCGCCTTCGGCCTTGACGAATGACCGCCTCCGCCAATAGGCGCCTTCGATTCCTCTGGGTCCCGCCCCCGGGACACCTTCTGGCCAGTGGGAGCCGCTGGCGGGGGCCCGCGGGGCTCTCCCCGCCCCTGGGCTGCGGCGACAGCCAATGGGCAGCGCGCGCGGGGGACGTGTGCGGGCGTCTCCGCCATTTTGTGAGTCTATAACTCGGAGCCGTTGGGTCGGTTCCTGCTATTCCGGCGCCTCCACTCCGTCCCCCGCGGGTCTGCTCTGTGTGCCATGGACGGGTGAGTCGCACCTCGCCCCGCGCCCCGCCGCCCTCCCCGCGCTGCAGCCCTGCCCCCGCCGCCGCGCCGGCCTCCCCGGCGCCGATCTCGCCGCCGCCCGGGCGGGAGGGGGCGGCGGGCTCTCCCCTTCCTCTCCGCGTGGCGGGCGCGGGCTCGGGGCGGGCCAGGGGTTTCCCGGGGGTCTGGCCGCGTCCCCGTTCCCGTCCCCCGCCCGGCCCGCTTCCGGCCCCCGCGCGCCCCGTCCCGAGCGCACGCGGCCTCCCGCGCCCCTCCCCCTCTGCGCGCGGCCCCGCACTTCGCCTTTGCCCCGCCTCGGCGGCGCGCGGCCCTTCCCGCTTCCCGTCCGGCCCTTGCGCGCCCGCCCGGATGGCCCTTCCCGCCTCCCGTCCGCGCTCCTCGTGCGCCTGCGTAGCCCGTCGCGCGTCCCCGTTGGCCCCAGCGCGCGTGCGCGGCTGCCGTCGGGGGCGCGCGCCTTTCCCGCCGCCCGGACTCTGCCCCCGGCGCAGCCCCGGAAGCGCAGGCGGGGCTGGGGCGGCCGCCGGGAGGGAAAGCCGGCGCCGGGGCCTCGCCGCGGGCTGGAGGCTCTGCGCTCCCCGCCCTGCCCCCCGTGCGCCCCGGGCCGTGGCCAAGGGTTTCGGCGATCTCAGGAGAGAGGCGGCCGCCCCGGGATCGGAGGGTCCTCTCCAGGGACCCCCGCGGGCGCCGTCATGGGGAGGGCCTTCCGGGCTCTCTGGCTGCGGCAGCCTTTCCGGGCGGCTTTGCGGGGCGGGCTTCCCCTGGGAGGGGTGGGAGCCCCTCCAGAAAGGCCGTGTCCCGCCGAGCGCTTCCTGCGCGAGGCCCTCCCTGGGAATAGGAAGCGGGAGAGGCGGGAGATGCTTCGCATTCTTTCCGTTTTCCTGAGAAGTTTTTCTTGGGTCCAGTTACATTTAAAAGTCTGTTAGGACGTGCTCCGTGCAGTCCGTGGTGTCACAGCGAAGAGGCGCGGCCCTGGAGTGGGTCTGGAGCCCTTGGCATGCGTCGGGGCAGGTGGGTCCTGCAGACGGCGAGCCGGGGCTCCCCGCTCTCGTCCCGGCGCCCCGGGCTTGGGGCCGCGCACTCGCCTCCCGGAGTGAGGCAGGTCCGGGGGCTGCGCTTCCTTCGGACGCGCGCTCCGAGTCACTGAGGCCCCCGCCGGGAGTTGCAGTGGCCCCGTAGGCGCCGTGGGGAGCTCCCTGTTGGGTCGGGAGCTGGCCGGGGCTGAAGCGGGGGCCTCGGGCCGCCCAGCTTTCTTCCCGCCTTCCCCCCGAGGTGTCCCGAGGAGGGAGAGTCGGGTCGGGCAGGGCTCGGGTTGATCAGTAACTGAGGCTGTGTTCTGGTTGGTCTGTTAATTTTTATTTTTATTGACGGTTTCTACGGCCGCCACCCGCCCTCGGTGGATGGGGCTCCACTCTGACGAGAGGCGCTCTCTTGGGGGGCCACCCCCATCCGGGCGGAAGCTCTGGCCCAGGCCTGGGAGTTTGCCGGCTTCAGCCTTTCTCAGGCGTTTCCAACTTTCTGGAAAGCACACAGCGGCCCTCGAACCCTCTCAGCGGCGTCTAGCATCCTCGGGGCTTCCGAGGGGCGTGTCTTTGTCTTGGGACTTGTGGAGCCTGGTCCAGAGGTGGGGCCTGGGGTCCTGCTGGGAGGGAGGGGCGCCGCAGGACAATGGTGGCCCCTTTTCAAGTTGCAGTCAAGTGGACGGCTCACTTCCCTGCCCTTCTGAGCTTTCTCTGGCGGGGCCTCGCGCAGCCAGAGGGAGCCCCGCGGAGGTGGCGGCTGCAGGGTCCCGCGGGCTCTCCTGGCCCCTGGACAGCCGGGCGCGCCTGCTGCTGAGCGGCCACCGGGCTAACGTTGTCTCCTTTCTCTCTCTCTACAGCATTGTCCCAGATATAGCCGTTGGTACAAAGGTAGGCACTTCTCACTTTGCTTCTTCTTGACGCTCCTCTGACCTTGTGCCGACCCCGGGGGCCACCCCCCAGCGCTGCTGCGTTGGCTGGAGAGCGCCTTGCTGTTCCGAAGGGGCACCTTTGTATTCCTAAGGGGCACACTACCCTTGGTCTGGAATCTGGAGTTGGGTGGGAGGGTTCCAGCCCCGGCTCCAGTGCCCCGTGCGTTTGGTCTGGAATCTGGAGTTGGGTGGTTGGTCTGGAATCTGGAGTTGGGTGGGAGGGTTCCAGCCCCGGCTCCAGTGCCCCGTCCGTTTTGGGGGTTTGGGTTTGCTGGCCGCCCCTCAGGTCTGGAATCTGAGCCGCTCTTCAGTTCTTGCTCTCAGCAGTGAGGGCTCTGCGTGCCCCAGACCTGGGTTTGGAACCTCTGCTGTCCTTGGAGGCTGGAAGAGTGCTGTTAAGTGGGATACCTCGTGTTGTAGCTGCCAGAGAGACTCTTGGTTTGGATCAGAAAAGAGTCACCTGGCTGTGGAGGGACCTGGGCAGACCCCAGTGTGTGTGAGCGGCTGGAGTGGGCACTTACTGGTTGCTTTTGACATTAAGTTGTTTTTTTTTTTTGAGATGGGGTCTTGTTTTGTCACCAGGGAGGAGTGCAGTGGTGCGATCTTGGCTCACTGCAACCTCCACTTCCTGAGTGCAAGTGATTCTCCTGCCTCTGTCTCCTGAGTAGCCGGGGTTACAGGTGCCCACCACCATGCCCGGCTAATTTTTGTGTATATATATATATGTATGTTTTTAAACAAACACGGAGTTTCACCATGTTGGCCAGGCTGGTCTGGAACTCTTGATCTCAGGTGATCCACTGCCCTCAGCCTCCCTAAGTGCTGGGATTACAGTTGTGAGCCACCACGCCCTGCTGACATTAAGTGTCTTTTGATGGCATCTGGTCAGAACAACAGTAAACTGTCAAAGATGGCGTTTGGGGCAAGAGAAAAATGAATGTGCCAGATCTCACGTGTGTGTGAATCTTGCAGCCAGGGCTGGAAGGCAGGGGCACTGCTTCCCCGTGGAGGGTGAGGCCAGGCCTAAGCGTGTGAGGAAAGGGGATGAAAACCTGGAGAGTAAGGTCCTGGGGAGGCCAGCGATTCTGAGGGAGCTGTGGTCCTCGTTTAGCTGGGGTGGGTGGTTGGTGAATGATTGTGCTGGTCATTGTGGGTTGAGGGGCTCCCGACTTCAGGGCTTGTCTCCCGAGGGCCTCCTGCAGGGTGAGCCCACAGCGGTGGGGCCAGAGCCCTCTGGTTTCTGGTCAGTCAGCGGTGGTGCCTGGGCCAGGTTTCGGTTTTTCCCAAGTGGACTGCTGTCTTTACAGGCGGCCTGGCCTGATCTTCCTGGAGATAAAACCTGTTTGTTCAGTGTGGGAGGAGGGAGAGGGACTTTCATCTGAAGCATTTGCAGCAATCCCTGGATGTGTCTGCCTTGCAGGCAGTCCTCTTTTCCTTGCTTCTGTGAGGCTGCGTTCCAGCTGGAGTGGCCCTCAGCTTCCATCAGGTGGTCCTGCAGCCCTTCTCTGCAGTTCCCAGGGGGCTCGGGAACTGGCTGGGACACGGAAGCTAAGCCAGGGCAGGATGGAAGCCCGCGGGCTCTGGTGCAGGGAGGGATTTTGCCAAGGGGCGGTGTCGGGGCCCCTGCTGGGTGCAGGCCCTGGTAGGAGGATGGGGTGGTACCCTGACCCGGGTGATCGCCCTCCTGCACCAGGGAACCCTCAGCTGACCTGGGCCCACACCTGGCCACGTTGTCCTTTATCCCCGGACAGAGCACCTCCTGTTCAGTGTGGGGTTGAAGACGCCTGGGACCCCTGCCGCAGGGTTCCAGCTGCAGACTGGGAGGGCTTGGGGCGTTTCCTGTCAGTCCGTGTGCTTCAGGACAGGTGCCTTGAAGGGACCCTCCTGGGGTGTCTGGCGGCTGCAGTGAAGGAAGTGGAGGTGCTCGGCCCAGCTTGTGTCTCCTGGTTGCTGCCCTGTGGAGCCTCAGAGCCTCCAGGTGTCCCTTTCGTTCTACTGGGGCGCTGCTGAGCTGAGCCAAGCCGGCCTGTGCTGCCCGGGCAGGCGTGGAGTTTGCTGCCACAGACGGTTGTGGGCATGCCAGGCCACTTGCCCATGGGAATGAGATGAGGGCTTCAGGCAGGCGGCCAAGAAGACTGCTCATAGGAAACGGCACCGCCCACCACTCCAGTCAGAGACAGGGTCCAAGATGCCCTTTTTAAGGTTTGTGCAGCTAGCACATGGGAGCCGCATGGGCGCCTGGCCGCTGTCCAGCTCGGGGGAGGACCAGCCCTGGTGTCCTAGATGGTTGGCTTCTGGGCTCCCCCAGCCTCTGGGCTGGAGGGGAGAGGAGACAGGAAACGACTTCCTGTGGGGGGCGGGGGGCGGAGGCTGGAGGCTCTGTGTCTCTGTGTCTCTGCGTCTCAGGTGCACCTTGCCTCACGTCCTCCTATCCTGGCACTCCTGTGTTTTCCGATCCCGTGGTTTCCACCTGAGGCTGCTGACTGTTTGCCCTGGGCCTGTGCAGCCCCGCCCTGTGCTCACAGAGGGCCCTGGACTCTGGAAGTAAAAAGATGACTTGAGGGTCTGTTTTCAGCATTTGACTTCATTTGCGTCCGGCCGGAACCTCAGCCGCCCTGATGGTGGACACTTCTGTTCATTCTTTGATCCTAAAGTCTTGGGGACTGACATGTGGCATTTGGGTGGGCGCCAGGCCTGTGGAGCCTGAGCGATTCCTGGTTCTAGCCCTGGTGGCTTCTCGACTGCTTGTTTGGTGACGCCCTGGGTGCTTGCGGGGTTGGCCTGGGGGCTCGAGGCTGCAGTTAGAGGTCTCAGTGGCAGGGGCAGTCCCTGTTCCCTGTCCTGGAGCAGCTGCTGGAGTCTCATGTGGGGAGGCTTTGGAGGCCTGCCTTCCTGCCTTCCTGCCTTCCTTCTTCCCTCCTTCCTTCCTTCCCTCCCTCCTTCCCTCCTTCCTTCCTTCCCTCCTTTCTTCCTGGAAGCTTTACAGCCAGGGCCAGCAGAGGGCCCCGGTTGAGGTCAGGGCAGGAGTGGAGCTGAACGTGCGTGGAGGGGAGGCGGCCTTAAGGGAAGACCATCCAAGCGCAGGCTCAGGGAGGCCAGTGTTGGTGGGGGCTCTTTGACCGGGCATGGGGGCGCATGGAGCTGGGGGCTGTCTGAGGGGGGACAGGGCGTGACATCCACTGGTTCCTTCTGATGCGATGGCCCTGGGCCCCTCAGTAGGTGGGGCAGGCTCTTGGCCTCACTCCTGATATGGGAGATGGAGGCTCCTTCTTTGTTCCCTGGGATGGCTCTGTCCTGGGGGCCTGGGCGCTGCCCTGGGGGCCTGCAGAGTCCTCCGGCTTTGCAGACCAAGTGCCTGTGCTCCAAGGTCCTCAGACCCGAGCTTTGTTTTCTGTGTAACTAAGGGCCGTAACTAACGTCTCCTCCAATTTCACTCTGAATAAACGTGTGTCTTCAATCCTTGCGTAGGGGGAGCCGTCTGCCGTTCTGAGCCTAGAATCAGTGTAGTGTAATTCTTCCTAGAAGTTGATTCAGTTACATAGAAATAACGAGTGAATAGATTGTTTCTGGAGAGAAAATGGACAGGTAGAAATGATGGGGCTGCTGTAGAGCTCCCCTGGCCCCAGTCACGGCCATGGTAGCACCAGATCACTGCGCAGGGAGGCCGTGTCTCTGGTCCTCAGTCTCGAGTGTGCGGAGACGGAGGTCGGTCGGGTTTCCCTCACGGGGCTGGAAAACAGAAGAGGAGGGGCTTCCACGAGAGCGAGCGAGGCGGTGCTAGAGTTTGGTTCTCCTGCGAGGCCACCAGCAGTGAGGTCAGCTGCCGGGGCCCTGCCGTGTGCTGCTGGGGAGGCTGGTTCCATGGAGCGGGTCCCCTGCCCTGCTGGCTGGTGGCTGAGGCCCAGGCCTGCGCCCAGGGCGGCCGGCAGCACAGTGAGGCCGCGTCCACAGCAGAGTTGGCCGTGGAGATAGTATACGCGGTGCCCTCCGTCGCTGAGACCTCCCAGCGCCACACTGGCTGAGTACCCCAGGGCTTCCAGAGCTTGGAAAAAGGAGCAGTGTCTTGGTTGTGGAACTGTGGGGTGCTGTGCGCGTCCATGGGCTGTGGGGGTGTTTCTGGAGACAGGCCTGGGTCTGTGCTCTGGCTGCCCTGCCGTGGAAGTGTGGGTGTGGGTGTGGGTTGGGGGTCTGGGACCCCAGGCAGCCCGAGTGGGAGCTGGGCGGCTGGTGGGGAAGGGAGGCCCTGGCCTGGCGGGAAGCGCAGCTCAGCATTGTCCCTTCTCTTGCAGCGGGGATCTGACGAGCTTTTCTCTACTTGTGTCACTAACGGACCGTTTATCATGAGCAGCAGCAACTCGGCAGGTAAGGCCGGGACTTAGCCCAGGGCGAGGTCTGCGGGTGTCTATTCCTGGAACAACCCTGGGACTCTCCTTTTCACCTCAAACGGCGGGGCCCACGGTCCACGCTCCAGGTCCAGGTCCCAGTTCTTGCTACAGAGAATTCCTGGGGAGGTGCTGGATGGGTGGTCCAGGCCGGCACTTGGACCTGTGGGCGGGTTGTCAGCAGCTATCAGGAGCAGGGGTCCCGACCGTGCAGGCCTTGGCCTCGTGCTGCTGGTTCACGTGCACCCTCCTGGGGCTCAGGGCTGGGCTCCGTAGCAGGCAGGGCTCTAGGCGGAGAGCAGGGACCCGGCCCTGTGGGCTTGTGCGTGTTGATACGTCTCCCGGCACCCCCTTCTCAGCAAACGGAAATGACAGCAAAAAGTTCAAAGGTGACAGCAGAAGCGCCGGCGTCCCCTCCAGAGTGATCCACATCCGGAAGCTCCCCATCGATGTCACAGAAGGAGAGGTCATCTCCCTGGGGCTGCCCTTCGGGAAGGTCACCAACCTCCTGATGCTGAAGGGGAAAAACCAGGTATCTGAGCCGCGCTTCTCGGGGCGCTGGCACCGCGCAGGCGGGGAGGAGGAGGGCCCGGCACTGACTGCCTCCCCCACAGGCCTTCATCGAGATGAACACGGAGGAGGCTGCCAACACCATGGTGAACTACTACACCTCGGTGACGCCAGTGCTGCGCGGCCAGCCCATCTACATCCAGTTCTCCAACCACAAGGAGCTGAAGACCGACAGCTCTCCCAACCAGGCGGTGCGTGGCCCTGCAGCGGACCCCAGCAGCCTGGGGACCTCGGGGGTGGGGGGGGCCCGGCCTCAGGGGCCGGGGACTCACGGCAATGCCTCCCACAGCGGGCCCAGGCGGCCCTGCAGGCTGTGAACTCGGTCCAGTCGGGGAACCTGGCCTTGGCTGCCTCGGCGGCGGCCGTGGACGCAGGAATGGCGATGGCTGGGCAGAGCCCCGTGCTCAGGATCATCGTGGAGAACCTCTTCTACCCCGTGACCCTGGATGTGCTGCACCAGGTGAGGTGGTCCCATCACTGCCAGGGCCGCACGGGCTCGGTCAGGCTGCTGTTGCTGTGGGCGCAGGCCCACGGGAGGGGTCTGGCAGGGCTGGTGGGCACCGGGCAGGAGCTCACGCTGTGGCCTGGGACCTGCAGATTTTTTCCAAGTTCGGCACGGTGTTGAAGATCATCACCTTCACCAAGAACAACCAGTTCCAGGCCCTGCTGCAGTATGCGGACCCTGTGAGCGCCCAGCACGCCAAGCTGGTGAGTGGGGCTCCCAGGATGGCACCTGCCCTGGCCCTGGCCCTGGCCTGGCCACATCTCATGCTGCCTCTCCCCTCAGTCGCTGGACGGGCAGAACATCTACAATGCCTGCTGCACGCTGCGCATCGACTTTTCCAAGCTCACCAGCCTCAACGTCAAGTACAACAATGACAAGAGCCGCGACTACACGCGCCCAGACCTGCCCTCCGGGGACAGCCAGCCCTCCCTGGACCAGACCATGGCCGCGGCCTTCGGTAAGAGGCTGCCCGACGTGGCGCCAGTGTGCAGAGTGGTCTGTGAGGGCCGCTCAGTCCGGAACCCCAGCGGCACGGGCCTGGCCCTGCACCAGGGTGATGCGCCTGCTGCTCTCTGCACGGCCAGCACAGCACAGTCCGGTGCCCCCCACGTCGGGACCACGGCCCCCCTAGAGCAGCGGATCTGCCCGCGAAGGCTCTGCTGGGGCCGCCCGCCAGCCGGGTTGGGGCCCATCCCACAGCACAGCGCCCGCTCGCGGTGGAGGTTGTGGGTGCGATGATTAGTGTCTCATTTATTTCTAGGTGCACCTGGTATAATCTCAGCCTCTCCGTATGCAGGAGCTGGTTTCCCTCCCACCTTTGCCATTCCTCAAGCTGCAGGTATTCAAACGCTTGGTCTTGGTTCCCCGGCGACTGCATGCCCACACCACCTTCCCAGGCAGCTCCGCATCCACGGCGGCAGCCTGGGCGGACTGGGCACTCGAGTGCCAGGTCAGGGGCCCTTTCCGGGAGAGGGGACGCCACGTCCACAGAGCAGGCTTGGCCAGGGCAGTGGTAGGACAGGGCAGTGGAGGCGCACGTGTGGATGGCGCCAGCCGGAAGCCACTAACCGCACAGTCTTTGTGGTCTGGTTCCCTTCAAGCACCTCCGGGCGAGCGCGAGGACCGCCAGTGGTTGGAGGGATGTGTCCCTAGTAGTTGAATTTGAGTGGCCGGGTAAGCGCGTGGCCCGAGGCTGCGGAGCATGACCGGCGGCGGGACGTGTGTGCGTGGCCGTCCTCCTGCTTCCCTTCTGGGACCGGGACCGGGCCGCCGAGTGCTGGCCGTGGACGGAGCAGCGCGTGCCGCCCCGCGGCCGCCTTGTCTGCATGGAGGCATGGGCACGCATGCGCGGTGGTCCCGGGACAGGCCCTGCTTGCCGAGGGCCCCGTGTCTGTGCTGGCGGAGCCGGAGCTTTTCTGTGCTGTGGGCGCATGCAGATGAGTCCAAGCCCCGCACGGCCCGTGCTGTGAGGAGAGGCGGGCGCTGGTGCAGGAGCCAGCGGGTGGCTGTGCGGGGGTCAGGCGACCCCACAGGCACCCGGGGTAGGGCCAGAGCCAGGGCCGCCTCCCGCGCGGCTCCTCGGTGCATGAGGACGGGGAGCGTCGGCCTCTCCCACGCTGCGGTGGACTGGGGGTGCCGCTGCTCATCTTACCTCCTACCTTTCCAGGCCTTTCCGTTCCCAACGTCCACGGAGCCCTGGCCCCCCTGGCTATCCCCTCGGCGGCGGCGGCAGCTGCAGCGGCAGGCCGGATCGCCATCCCGGGCCTGGCGGGGGCAGGAAATTCTGTATTGCTGGTCAGCAACCTCAACCCGGAGGTACGTGGGCTTCGCCGCGCCGTTCCTCCCGGAAAAGCGAGCAGGGGATGTTGTGCTCGGTCTTGGGTCCCGGAGCGGCGCCGCTCCTCACTGTGTCTGCGCCTCTGCCCCGGCAGCTCCTCTGCTGCAGCGCTGAGACCCTCCTCTCCCAAGATGGCTTGAGTTTTCCTGTTTTCCTGAATTCACATCTTGGTTTACGTTTTCACTTCCATGATAGGCAGAATGGATTGTTTTTTGTTACCCAAAGGCAATGTAAAAATTACTCGGAACTGAGCAGGGCGTGCAGTTCCCAGCCGCAGCAGGCCGCCCTGCTGGTCCCCGGGACACAGGGTTAGTGCGGCAGGCTGTGGGCGGCCCCTGTGGCACCAGAGCCTGTCACTTAATTAGCTGGTGGACTGTTATTTCTCAGAATGGTTAAATCCCCTCGGGGAGAGCTTGGGTAAAAGTAGAGGCTCAAAATATGGAACTTGATGGATGGGATCCCCCGGAATCAGTATTTCAGGCTGTTCTGTTACTCGGCAATTCCTGTGATTTCCTCAAGGTGGTGCCCACCCTGGCCCTCCCTCGCGGGGCACAGGGCGCACTCCCTGCCTCTGCCTCTTACCACGAGCCCGGTGCTGTCCCTCCAGCTCCTGAGCCAGGGGACCCACGGCGAGGCCGTGCACTAACAGACTCGATCTCCCTTCACGCCTGTGTCATCGTCCTTAGAGACTGACTTGTGCCACAGCCGTGCGAGACAGCGTTGCTGCAGGGCTTGGCTGAGGTGGCCGGGAGCGGAGCTGCACCCGCGCTCCTGGGGGGCGTGGTGGGATCAGCCTCTGGGCGCCCTCCAGCAGTGCTGTCTCTGCCGGCATGTGAGTGAAGGTGCTTTTCTCACCGTGTGCCCCTCGGTAAACCTGTAACTGGAATGTGTGTGGAGTGTGACTGATAGAACACTGCCTGATTTTCTTATGTATTTACTGACCTGTGTTTTTTTGCTACTTTTTTTCTTTTCTCCCCTTCCCCTTTCCCAATTTTTTTTCTTGCCCTGATCCGGAATTTCTTTGCCAACTGACTGCACGGTACTTCTGCTTCCTGTTGTTGCTTGAAACAAAACAAAAACATAAACAAATAAAAAACAAAAATTCCCCCTCAAACCCTGCTCTCCGGAAACCAACCTGCCCTTGAATATTAACATCCTGACAACTTCATCATCCATCAACCACTGCACGCCTGCGGGGACTGTCTTCCTCGTGTGGACGATTGGCAACTCGCCCCCCTTGACCTCTCCCTCTCCCCTGTCCCTCCGCTGCCTTGCTCTGCTGTCTCTAAAGAGAGTCACACCCCAAAGCCTCTTTATTCTTTTCGGTATGTTATCATTCACACTTTTATTACCTTGTTTTCATTTAATTGAGATGATTTTGATGCCCTGAGACGTATTATGAGTTTGCGGTTTGGCACTCTGATGCTCCGTGGCATCGGCCTCGTTTTATGGTTTGCTTTCGGTTTGCCTATTTTATTTGGTCCCGTAGATACGTACGCATGGTTTATCGCCCTGCATGCTTTTCAGAGTTAGACCTGTCGGTGGCATATGCTACCGTGGCCACCTGCTGGCAGCTTACCTGTCCTGGATGCTATGACTTTGCTGAACGGAGCTGCTCCTGTTAGCGCGCCCTGTGGCTGCGAGACGCAGCTCCGCAGTGGCCGATAAAGCAAACCCGGCCGGGCTGAGCCGGGCCTTGTGGGGGGTGGGTGCGGGGTTGGGGCTGACGGGGAGATGTGCGGGGCGGGCGGCAGGCGACTCAGGCCCTGTCCCTGGGCTTTTGAAGGCGTCTACGGCGACGTGCAGCGCGTGAAGATCCTGTTCAATAAGAAGGAGAACGCCCTGGTGCAGATGGCGGACGGCAACCAGGCCCAGCTGGGTAAGAGGCCGGGCCGGCCCTGGGGGCGGTGGGGGCAGGGGCTGCCTTCCCTCTCGGGCGCCTGGTCACACGGGTGCTGCTGTCCCCAGCCATGAGCCACCTGAATGGGCACAAACTGCACGGGAAGCCCATCCGCATCACACTGTCAAAGCACCAGAACGTGCAGCTGCCCCGCGAGGGCCAGGAGGACCAGGGCCTGACCAAGGACTATGGCAACTCACCCCTGCACCGCTTCAAGAAGCCGGGCTCCAAGAACTTCCAGAACATATTCCCGCCTTCAGCCACGCTGCACCTCTCCAACATCCCGTGAGTGCTGGTGGGGGGCGGGCACGGGGCCGGGCCAGGGCTCTGCGTGGCTGTCCTGCCGCGTCGGCCTGTGAACTGCAATTTCCAGAGTGCAGGTCGGACACCTCTTAGCCCAAACCTGAAGTACAGCGAGGCCTGAAGCTTGAGCCGGGGGATGCTCGAGGGAGGGATCGTTGGACTTGGAAGGGTTTGGTTTTTTGGCTTTTAGGGGATGCTCCGCTGTGAGAATGTAGAATGCACACATTTATTTATTTTTATTTTTTGAGACGGAGTCGTGCTCTGTTGTCCTGGCTGGAGTACAGTGGAAGGATCTCGGTTCACTGCATCCTCTGCCTCTCGGGTTCAAAGTGATTGTCCTGCCTCAGCTTCCGGAGTAGCTGGGACTACAGGCGCCCACCCCCATGCCTGGCTAATTTTCTTATTTTTAGTAGAGACGGGGGTTTCACCATATTGGCCAGGCTGGTCTCCAACTCCTGACCTCATGATCTGCCCGCCTCGGCCTCCCAAAATGCTGGGGTTACAGGCGTGAGCCACTGTGCCTGGCCACGTTTATTTAATCTTCTTTTTTGAGATGGAGTCTGGCTCTGTCGCCCGGGCTGGAGTGCAGGGGCACAATCTTGGCTCACTGCAAGCTCCGCCTCCCAGGTTCACGCCATTCTCCTGCCTCAGCCTCCTGAGTAGCTGGGACTAGAGGCGCCGCCACCACGCCCGGCTAGTTTTTTGTATTTTTTTAGTAGAGATGGGGTTTCTCCGTGTTAGTCAGGATGGTCTCGATCTCCTGACCTCGTGATCCACCTCCCTCGGCCTCCCAAAGTGCTAGGATTACAGGCGGGAGCCACCACCCCCGGGCTAATGCACACCTTTATAATCCCAGCGCTATGTGGGGCCAGGCAGGGGATCTTCTTGAACCCAAGACCAGCCTGAGCAATAAAGTGAGATTCCTGTCTCTACCAGAAAAATTGGTTAAAATTAGGCAAGAGTGGTGGTGTGCACCTCAGGGCCCAGCTCCTTGGGATTTGGAGGCTGAGGTGGGAGGTTCACTTTGAGCTCAGGGGTTCGAGGTTGCAGTGAGCTGTGATTGCCACACTCCAGGCTGGGCAACAGAGTGAGACCCTGTTTCAAAAAAATACATAATGCAAATATTTGGAAATGCAGGTACATCTGGCCCCAAGTATGTCAACCTATAGTAAGCCCTTTGATATTTAACACATTACTTGTGAAATGTTTATTAGAAAGTCAGCAAGGGGCCTGACAGAGTGGCTCACGCCTGTGATTCCAGCACTTTAGGAGGCTGAGGTAGGCAGATCGCCTGAGGTCAGGAGTTCGAGACCAGCCTGGCCAACCTGGTGAAACCCCATCTTTACTAAAAATAAAAATTTAGCCTGGCATGGTGCCGTGCACCTGTAATCCCAGCTACGTGGGAGGCTCAGGCAGGAGAATCACTTGAACCCGGGAGGCGGAGGTTGTAAGCCAAGATCACGCCACTGCAGTCCAGCCTGGGTGACAAAGCAAGACTCTGTCTCAAAATAAAAAAAAGGGGGAGCAGCATGGTACTCTGCTTCTACAAACCTGTGGATGCCTGGTTTCATTAGAAGCTGCTTCAGACCATTGTGGGCATGATTCGATGTCCCATTTCTGGGCTACTAAAAGGCCCTACACCTTCCCTGGCCACTCAGAAAACTAGTGTGGGGAGAGCCTCGCTGACCTTATTGGACGTCCCCCTACCCAGCCCCAGGCCAACACCTTTCTCCTCCCACAGACCCTCCGTCTCCGAGGAGGATCTCAAGGTTCTGTTCTCCAGCAATGGGGGCGTCGTCAAAGGATTCAAGTTCTTCCAGTGAGTATCTGAGGCGGACGGTGCCTGGCTCTCCCCGGGCTGCCCTGTGGCCGGCCCTGACCCCATGTCTTGCAGGAAGGACCGCAAGATGGCACTGATCCAGATGGGCTCTGTGGAGGAGGCGGTCCAGGCCCTCATTGACCTGCACAACCATGACCTCGGGGAGAACCACCACCTGCGGGTCTCCTTCTCCAAGTCCACCATCTAGGGGCACAGGCCCCCTTGGCCGGGCCCGCTGGCGACAACTTCCATCATTCCAGAAAAAAGCCACTTTAAAAAGCAGCTGAAGTGACCTTAACAGACCAGAGATTTTATTTTTTTAAAGAGAAATCAGTTTACCTGTTTTTAAAAAAATTAAATCTAGTTCACCTTGCTAACCCTGCGGTGACGGGGACAGCTCAGGCTCTTGGTGACTGTGGCAGCGGGAGTTCCCAGCCCTCCACACCCGGGGCCAGACCCTCGGGGCCGTGCCTTGGTGGGGCCTGCAGGTGGGTGCCCCGACCACAACTCGGCTTCCTTGTGCCTTAAAAACCCTGCCTTCCTGCAGCCACACACCCCCCGGGGTGTCCTGGGGACCCAAGGGGCGGGGGTCACACCGGAGAAAGGCAGGGGGCCTGGCTGGCTCCTGCAGGATCATGTACCTGGGGCTCCCCGGCGAGGCTGCGACTCCCCAACCCCAGCCCTCTAATCAAGTCATGTGATTCCCCCGCCTTGCCCCCAGGGCCTTCCCTGCTGCCCCCGGGCGGGCTCCCCACTGCTCCAGCTGCGGAGCTGGTCGTCATAATCTCTGTATTATATACTTTGCAGTTGCAGACGTCTGTGCCTAGCAATATTTCCAGTTGACCAAATATTCTAATCTTTTTTTCATTTATATGCAAAAGAAATAGTTTTAAGTAACTTTTTATAGCAAGATGATACAATGGTATGAGTGTAATCTAAACTTCCTTGTGGTATTACCTTGTATGCTGTTACTTTTATTTTATTCCTTGTAATTAAGTCACAGGCAGGACCCAGTTTCCAGAGAGCAGGCGGGGCCGCCCAGCGGGTCAGGCACAGGGAGCCCCGGTCCCATCTTAGACCCCTGAGCTTCAGGGAGGGGCGGGCGCGTCGCCGCCTCTGGCATCGCCTCCGGTTGCCTTACACCACACCTTCACCTGCAGTCGCCTAGGAAACTTGCTTTCAAACTTCTTCAGGGTTTTTTCCTTCAAATTTTTGGACCAAAGTCTCATTTCTGTGTTTTCCTTGCCTCTGATGCTGGGACCCGGCAGGCGGCCGCTCCTGTCCTCACTGTGCTGTCTCCCGCCCCCGCGTCCTGTCCCGGGGGCTCTCCTAGGATCCCCTTTCCATGAAGAGTGTAACAAGGGTGTAAATATTTATAATTTTTTATACCTGTTGTGAGACCCGAGGGCGGCGGCGCGGTTTTTTATGGTGACACAGATGTATATTTTGCTAACAGCAATTCCAGGCTCAGTATTGACCGCGGAGCCACAGGGACCCCACGCACATTCCGTTGCCTTCCCGATGGCTTGTGACGCGGAGAACCGATTAAAACCGTTTGATAAACTCCTCCCTTGTCTAGGCCTGTGTTCGCTGTGGACGCTGTAGAGGCAGGTTGGCCAGTCTGTACCTGGACTTCGAATAAATCTTGTGTATCCTCGCTGCGTCCGCCTTCGGTGCTGTTTCCTCGCTCTGTGCTTTGGGCGGTCCCGGCTCCTACCCGGGCTTCCGCGGGAGCGCCAGGTGGGGCCGCGGGCGGGGTGGGCCCGGCGCTGAGGGAGGGTCCCCGCGTGGGGCGTGCGGGCCGGAGCGAATGACCAAGAGCCTGAGCCGGGTTTCCGCCGCTTTATTGAGCACCCCGCGCCCCCGGCCCGCCCCCGCCCGCCCCCGGCCCCGCCGCGCTAGTCGGGGAAGCGGCGCGCCTGCATCTTGCGGAAGTAGCTCTCGGCCTCGGCCTCCGCCTCGCGCTCCGCCAGCCCCAGGCCGCCCGCGTGGCGCCGCAGCGTGGACTCCCGGCTGCCCGGGCCCAGCGCGCCGTCGGCCGCGCCCAGCGGGGGCAGCCCCTCGCCCGTGGCCAGGTTGACGGTGGCCACGGCCCCGAACCGCGGCTCCTCCTGGTCCACGTCGCTGACCGACGAGCCGGGGGACACGCCCGGGGGCTTGGCCCCGCCGCGGAAGCCGCGCGCCAGGTCCCCCAGCTCGTAGCCGCCGTCGGCCTCCGCCTTGGCCCCGCCGCCCGCCGCCTTCCACTCCCAGGGCGCGCCGCCGGCCGACAGGTGCACCACCGGGTGGTGCGGCGCGTGCGCGTCGATGGTCACGATGCTGGCGGAGTCGCGGTCCGACGGCGACCGGTACTGCGAGGAGTCGGAGCTGGCGCTGGACGACGACGCCGTCTCGGCCGCTTTGGGGACCGGCGCGCCCGGGGCCTTGGACATGGCGATGACCTGCAGCAGCCGCGGAGGGTTGGCCACGGCCGCCCCGCTCTTCTCGGCCATCATGAGCCACTTGGCGCGCACCCCGGCGCCGCTTTTGGGGGACAGGCCGGCCCCCGCCTGCGCGCCCTCCTCGGGGATGTGCACCAGCGGCGGCGGCGGCCCCGCGCGCGGCGGGAGGATGACCCGAGGCCCCAGCCCCGGCCGCGCCTGCACGGTGGGGTAGAGCGAGGGCGGGGCCGGGCCCTCCTCCTCGTCCTCTTCCTCCTCCTCCTCCTCTTCCTCCTCCTCCTCCTCTTCCTCCTCCTCCGCCATGGGCTCGGCTGGCGCGCGCAGGTGCCCGGGGCTGGCGTCGTCGGGCAGCCCCAGGCCGCGGCCCTCCAGGCTCTTCTGCTTCCACTCGCTGATGAGCTGCTTGGAGCGCGAGGCGTCCAGTGGCACGTGGATGGTCATGTGGCGGCGCGCGGGGTCGTCCAGCGACGGCGCGCTGGCCCTGGGCAGCGTGTGGCTGAAGGTCACCATGTTCTCCTTGGCCATGGGGCTGCGCGGGGCCAGCAGGTCCACGTCCACGCTGGCGCGCTTCAGGCTGCCCAGTGAGGTCTTCTCGCGGGCCATGGGCCGGGGCGCGCCCTCCAGCCGCCCCGGGGGCCCCAGCTCGTCGGTGCTCACCGACTTGTTCTGCTGATAAACCGAGTCGTGGCCCCGCTGCGTCAGGGCCCGCAGCGCATCCTTGGCGGGGGCCGGGGCCGCGGGCTTCTCTGTAGGTGGGGCCTGGAAGTTGCCCACCGCGTGGCAGGCCTGGCGGGGAGAAGGGTCTGGGGGTGAGGCCTGGGGCTCAGACGGCTCCTCCCTTCTAATCGTTGGATTTGCCGTGGCGGGCTTTGGGCCAGGGGAGGGGGGATGGCAAGCCCTTGTCCAGTGGGACCAGTTCCCACCTCAAGGTCGCTGACCTGGCACATCTGGCAGGTCTGAGCCCACGGGATTCTGACTCCAGCATTCCAAGGGTGACACACTTCAGCACCCATGCCTTCCCCCTAAGACCCCCTGGGCACCCATGCCTCCTCCTCAGACCCCCTGGGCACCCATGCCTCCCCCTCAGACACCCTGGGTACCCATGCCGCCTCCTCAGACACCCTGGGCACCCATGCCTCCCCCGAGGCCCCCTGGGCACCCATGCCTATCCCCTCAGACCACCAGCCTCCCTCCTCAGACCCTCTGGGCCAGCCTTTCCCCTCAGAACCCCTGAGGGGGCCATGCCTCCCCCCTCATGGGCCATGCCTCCCCCGTCAGGCCACCAGCCTCCCCCGTCAGACCCCCTGAGCCTGCCTCCCCCCTCAGAGCCCCTGGGCCAGCCTCCCCACTCAGACCCTGTGGGCACCCATGCCAACCCCCCTCAGAACCTGCCGCTCACCAAGTAGGCAGCGATGCCTGCCCCGATGAGGAAGCCGGCATACACGTCCACCGGGTGGCTGCGGTACTGCGTGATCTGCGTAAGCCCACACACGCCCGCGGCGATGGCAAAGGCGAAGACCAGGATGGGTTTCAGCAGCTTGGTGGTGTCCGAGATGACGGAGTTGAAGTACATCTGGGGGCATGGGGGTTGGGGGGTCAAGGAGGGCTCCCCGCGGGCCAGCAAGAGGCCCTGAGCAGGGCAGAGGGGAGCTGGACTCACCGACACGTAGACCGCGGCGAAGGCCGACAGTGTGGCGTGCTGCGACGGGAAGGTCTTCCTGTAAGAGGCATCCAGCGTGAGCCCCACCCACCCGGGGACCCCAGCTCCAGTGGCCTCGCTGTGCCTCTGTGTCCCCACATGTTCACGGGGGTGGAAGGGACACAGGGGTGGAAGAAGGTTCCCAGCCAAGGGAGTTGGGGGTCCGGCTCACCGTGCAGACAGGATGGCGTGGGTGTCGTGGCCAGAGCAGATGTCCTGCGTGATGTAGGGGTTGACCTCGCAGGACGTGCCCAGGAGCGTGTAGTTGGGCTTACAGACGGTGAGGAAGAAGGGAGTGTGGTAACCCGTGGCCAGCTGGATCACGTCCGTCACCAGGGCTGTGGCGCACAGGCCAAACACGTGGACACCTGCGGGGCGGAAGGCTCGGCCAGGCGGGGAGCTGGGGACCTGGGACAGCCCCAGCCCTGCACGTGGACTCGGCTCAGGGTTGGGGCGCGGCCGGCAACTCACCCACAAACCGCACGGTTCGCCGCAGGAAGGAGTTGAAGTTGCAGCCACCGGCGTTGATGCTGCCCTCAGCCCCGGCGGGCCCCCCAGCGCGGCCCCACAGCCGGGACTGCAGACAGTACAACATGCCCTCGGCCACCATGATCTGCCAACAAGGAGGGAGCGCTCAGGCCACAGTGCCCACAGGGAGAGGGCGCTCAGGCAGGCTCCCAGCCATGGTGCCCACAGGCCGGCCCTCAGGCGGGCTCCCATCTGCAGTGCCCACAGGCTGGCACAGGCGGGCTCCCATCTGCGGTGCACACAGGCTGGCACAGGCCCCAGTGTGGGTGCTCACCGAGGCAGCAGGGGCCGCGAAGGCCAAGCTGAGTAGCATCAGCAGCGGGATGAGCTCCTCGTTGGTCTCCACGTAGGGCATGGAGAGAGTGCGGTCATAGCACTGGAAGCCCACGTTGGCCGGCTTGAAGAGGTCGGTCAGCTCCAAGAAGTACAGGGATACGATGGAGGAAGCCACTATGGGCAGCTGTGGGCACAAGGCCGGCCAGGTTCACCCTGCTCTCCCTCATGGAAGCGTCTGTCCAGTCCTCCGTGAAGTCAGGGCCATCCACGGTCTCACTCACCCACCCACAGATCCAGCTCACTGCCAGCCACTCTTTCCCCCATGAATTATTCATCCATCCACAGATGCTCCATCTATAACTCGACCATCTACACACCACACAGCCACCCACCCATCCACCCAAACACCTATGCCCACAACATCCACCCACTCACCCATCACCCACCCATCCACCCACTGGGAACCATCCATCCATTCATCTACCCACCCACCCATCATCCATCCCCCCATCCTCCACCCATGCACCCAACGGTACCTATCCATTTATCCACCCACCCAGCTGTCCATCCATCCATCCATCCATCCATCCATCCATCCATCCATTCATTACCCAGCCACTCATTCATCCATCCATCATCCACCCACGCACCCAACGGTACCCATCCATCTACCCCACCCAACTGTCCATCCATCCATTCATTATCCAGCCATTCATCCATCCATCCATTCATCCATCCATCCATCCATCATCCACCCACACACCCAACGGTACCCATCCATCTACCCACCCACCCAACAGTCCATCTATCCATTCATTGCCCAGCTATTCATTCATCCATCCACCCACCCATCTATCCACCTACCCATCCATCCACCCATCTGTCCATCCACAACAGTCTTGCTCTGTTGCCCAGGCTTCAGTGCAGTGGTGCCATCTCAGCTCACTGCAGCCTCCGCCTCCCGGGTTTTTGTATTTTTAGTAGAGATGGGGTATCGTCACGTTGCCCAGACTGGTCTCGAACTCCTGGGCTCAAGTGATATACCCGCCTTGGCCTCCCAAAGTGCTGGGACCAGAGGCATGAGCCATCGCAGCCAGCCATGGCCTCAATCCTTTTTTCTTCCCCCCACTCTGTCACGCAGCCTGGAGAGCAGTGGTGCAATCTTGGCTCACTGCAACCTCCGCCTCCAGGTTCAAGCGATCCTCCCACCTCAGCCTTCCAAGTAGCTGGGATTACAAGCATGCACTACCACGTCTGGCTAATTTTTTGTATTTTTAGTAGAGGCAGGGTTTCCCCATGTTGCCCAGGCTGGTCTCGAACTTCTGACCTCAAGTAATCCACCTGCCTCGGCCTCCTGAATTGCTGGGGTTACAGGCGTGAGTGACCTCTCTCGGGCATTGCCCCAATCGTAATTCCTGCTTTGTTGTGGCATCTTAGCAGGGGATCAGCCCTCAGCCCAGCCCTGGGGAGGGCACAGGTCAGGGCTGGGCGCTTCAGGAAGGGAAAAGCATCACTGAACATCCCAGGGTGGAATTGGGTAGAGGGAGCTGAGTTCATGTCCCGTGAGCATTCATTGAGTGCCTGCTGCATGCAGGCATGAGGCCCGGGGCAGACGTGGAAAGTGGGGAGCACCGTTTGTTTGCACCTGACACCTGGTTTGAAAACCACCCACTTTAACCTGTGGGCGGCCAGCAGACCCCCCTGTGCCAAGGGCTCAGGTGGAGATGAGTCAATGTGGGAAGAGGCCCCTGGCAATTATGCACTTGTTCTCTCCACTCTCATCATCAGCATGATTTTGCTGGGGCGGGCAGACAGTATCAAGCCCGGGGAGGGTTTGAGGTGGAGCCTGGGCGTGGCCTTAAAAATACCTAACCCGGCCGGGCGCGGTGGCTCACGCCTGTAATCCCAGCACTTTGGGAGGCCGAGGTGGGCGGATCACCTGAGATCAGGAGTTTGAGACCAGCCTGGCCAACATGGTGAACCCCTGTCTCTACTAAAAATGCAAAAATTAGCCCAGCGTGGTGGCGCATGCCTGTAATCCCAGCTACTCGGGAGGCTGAGATGGGAGAATTTATTGAGGTCGAAAGGTGGCGGTGGCAGTGAGCTGAGATTGTGCCAGTGCACTCCAGCTTGGGCAAGGGAGCAAGACTACATCTCAAAAAATAATAGTAATAAATAAAATAGCCAGGCGCGGTGGCTCAAGCCTGTAATCCCAGCACTTTGGGAGGCTGAGGCGGGTGGATCACGAGGTCAGGAGATCGAGACCATCCTGGCTAACATGGTGAAACCCCGTCTCTACTAAAAATACAAAAAACTAGCCGGGCGAGGTGGCGGCGCCTGTAGTCCCAGCTACTCAGAGGCTGAGGCGGGAGAATGGCGTGAACCCGGGAGGCGGAGCTTGCAGTAAGCCAAGATGGCGCCACCGCACTCCAGCCTGGGCGACACAGCGAGACTCCGTCTCAAAAAAAAATAAAAATAATAAATAAATAAATAAATAAAATAATAATAATAATGAAGGCCGACACAGTGACTCACACCTGTAATTCCAGTGCTTTGGGAGGACGAGGCAGGAAGATCACCTGAGGTCAGGAGTTCAAGACTAGCCTGGGTAACATAGTAAGACCTTGTCTCTACTATATATATATATACACACACACATATATATACATTTTTTTTTTTTTTTTGAGACGGAGTCTTGCTCTGTCACCCAGGCTGGAGTGCAGTGGCGTGATCTCCGCTCACTGCAAGCTCCGTCTCCCGGGTTCACGCCATTCTCCTGCCTCAGCCTCCCGAGTAGCTGGGACTACAGGCGCCCACAACCATGCCTGGCTAATATTTTGTATTTTCAGTAGAGACAGGTTTTCACCGTGTTAGCCAGGATGGTCTTGATCTCCTGACCTCGTGATCCACCCGCCTCGGCCTCCCAAAGTGCTGGGATTACAGGCGTGAGCCACTGCGCCTGGCCTATTTTTATGTTTTTTGAGATGGAGTATGGCTCTGTCGCCCAGGCTGGAGTGCAGCGGTGCAATCTCGGCTCACGCCAACCTCTACCTCCTGGGTTCAAGCGATTCTCCTGCCTCAGCCTCCCGAGTTGCTGGGATCACAGGCGCCCACCACTACCACCACTATGCCCAGCTAATTTTTATATTTTTAGTAGAGATGGGGTTTCACCATATTGGCCAGGCTGGTCTCAAACTCCCGACCTCAAGTGATCTGCCCAGCTCAGCCTCCCAAAGTGCTGGGATTACAGGTGTGAGCCACCACGCCCGTCCTGCAACAGGAATTTAAATGCAATTTTGATAGGCCGGGCGCGGTGGCTCAAGCCTGTAATCCCAGCACTTTGGGAGGCCGAGACGGGCGGATCACGAGTTCAGGAGATCGAGACCATCCTGGCTAACACGGTGAAACCCTGTCTCTACTAAAATACAAAAAAAATTAGCCGGGCGAGGTGGCAGGCGCCTGTAGTCCCAGCTACTCGGGAGGCTGAGGCAGGAGAATGGCGGGAACCCGGGAGGCGGAGCTTGCAGTGAGCTGAGATCCGGCCACTGCACTCCAGCCTGGGCTACAGAGCCAGACTCCGTCTCAAAAAAAAAAAAAAAAAAAAAAAAAATGCAATTTTGAAAAATAAACAGATTTTCTACAAAGTGATGTGGACAACTCAGTGATGCTGTGTTGGGGACGAACCCACTTGCTCAGGTGTGAGGTAACAGATGACAGGCCAGCCGCCGTCCGTGTGACCTGCATGGGTCACTGTTTCCTTGAGACTGGGGTCCCGTCTTCCATCTAGGTTCTGGAAGGTCCTTCACTAGAGCCATTTTTCCTGGCCTGATATGCAACGATGGATTAAAGTTATTTTATTTTATTTTTATTTTTTTGAGACGGAGTCTCGCTCTGTCGCCCAGGCTGGAGTGCAGTGGCCAGATCTCAGCTCACCACAAGCTCCGCCTCCCGGGTTCACGCCATTCTCCTGCCTCAGCCTCCCGAGTAGCTGGGACTACAGGCGCCCACAACCTCACCTGGCTAGTTTTTGTTTTTGTATTTTTTAGTAGAGATGGGGTTTCACCGTGTTAGCCAGGATGGTCTTGATCTCCTGACCTCGTGATCCGCCCATCTCGGCCTCCCAAAGTGCTGGGATTACAGGCTTGAGCCACCGCGCCCGGCCAGTTATTTTTTGAGGTGGGGTCCGGCTCTGTCACCCAGGCTGGAGTGCAGTGGTGTGATCTTGGCTCACTGCAACCTCTGCCACCTGGGCTCAAGTCATCTTCCACCTCAAGCTCCTATGTAACTGAGACCGCGGCTGCACACCACCATGCCCGGCTATTCTTTCTGGTTCTGTTTTGTAGAGACGGGGTTTTTGCCATGTTGTCCAGGCTGGTCTTGAACTCTTGGGCTCAAGCAATCCATCTGCCTGGGCCTCCCGAAGTGTTGAGATCGCAGACATGAGCCACCACCCCGGCCTTAAGTTACTCTACCATCCTGAGCTAGGTGTGCACCAAATGGTGGCTTTTTTATTTTAGAGACAGGGTCTCTGTCATCCAGGATGGAGTGCGGTGGTGCGATCACAACTCACTACAGCCGCAACCTCCTGGATTCCAGCAATCCTCCCATCTCGGCCTCCTAAGTAGCTGAGAATAAAGGCACGCACCACACGTCCAGCTAATATTTTAATTTTTTTTTTTTTTTGTAGAGATGGGATCTCACTGTGTTACCCAGACTGGTCTCAAATTCCTAGCCTCAAGCAATCCTCCCACCTCGGTCTCCCAAAGTGTTGGGACTACAAACGGGAGCCATCACACAGGGCAGGGGGCTCTATTTTTGCATTTATTGTCTTTTTTTTTTTTTTTTTGCCTAAGACAGGGCCTTGCTCTGTTGCCCAGGCTGGAGTACAGTGGCATGATCTCTGCTCACTGCAACCTCCACCTCCTGGGTTCAAGCGATTCTCCTGCCCCAGTCTCCCAAGTAGCTGGGATTATAGGCACCTGCCACCATACCTGGCTAATTTTTTGTATTTTTGGTAGAGACGGGGTTTCACCATGTTGGCCAGGCTGGTCTTGAACTCCTGACCTCAGATGATCCACCCGCCTCAGCCTCCCAAAGTGCTGGGATTACAGGCCTGAGCCACAGTGCCCAGCCTAATTGTATTTTTAATGGAGACGGGTTTTCACCATGTTGGCCAGGCTGGTCTTGAACTCCTGACCTCAGGTGATCCGCCCACCTTGGCCTCCCAAAGCGCTGGGATTACAGGCGTGAGCCACAGTGCCCAGCCTAATTGTTGTATTTTTAATGGAGACAGGTTTTCACCATGTTGGCCAGGCTGGTCTTGATCTCCTGACCTCAGGTGATCCGCCCACCCTGGCCTCCCAAAGTGCTGGGATTACAGGCCTGAGCCGCCGCACAGGGGAGGGGGTTCCACTTACTGTCATAAACTCCTCACTACGTGCCCGACAGTTTTCCATATTCGGTAAATATTAATTCCCGTCAGCTCCATCGGCGGAAAAGCGGAGGCCCAGAGAGGTTAGGGGCAGGGCACCAGCCTCACCGTTAGCAGAGATGAACTCAGACCCAGGGGCTCCCGAGCCCGGGCACCTGCACCCAGCCCCACCCCCTCCGGCCTCCCCGCCCCTGCAGGCCCCCAGCCCCTGGTCCCCAGCCTCTCCTGTGAGCTCTGACCACACCTTGGTCACAAGGGCTCCCCTCCCAGCATCTGCCCAGTTCCCACGGCCCGGACCCCCTTCGGAGCCCCTGGAGCTCCTAGTCGACCTGCGGAACCCACGTCTCTGCCCCGCCCCCCTCCGCCGGGCACCCCGGTCCTGCCCCGCCCCGAGGCCACTGCGGGGGCAGCTGTGCCCGCTCTGGTCCCCCAGCGGGGGGGTCTCTGCGTGCGGACGGAACCGAGGCGTCTCCCCCGCCCCCCGCGCGACCCCCACCCACCTCCACGAAGTAGAAGCAGGGCAGGAGCGTCATGCTGTCCTTCGGGATCCTGTTCTTCTCCTTGGAGATCATGGTGCCGCGGGCGCCGCAGGCCGTGGCTGGAGGGGAGACAGCGGCGCTGGAGGGGGGCGCGCAGGCGGAACCCGGGGGGCGGGCACGGTGGCCGGCGCCGGCGGGGGAGGGGCGGCCGGGGAAACTGAGGCTGGAGACAGCGGCGTCCGCGCGGCCTCCCCGCGCCCCGGCCCAGCACGCGCCTTCCGGGCGCCCCCACACCCGGGATCGGGTGGTCGGGGCCGGGATCTGCAAGGAGGGCGGGGCCGGCCTGGCCGGGGGCTCTCGGGGCGGGAGCCGGTCCCCGTGTGGGGGTGGGGGGCGTCCGGGAGAACGGGGGTTCCGGGCGGCGGAGGAGGCTGGGTCCGCGCCCCCCCGCCCCCCGCCCCGCAGCCCCTCACCTGGCGCGGCCGGCGCCCAGCACAAAGCGCGTCTCCTCCGTGGGGCGGGGCCGGGAGCGGGGCCGGGGAGGGGAGGAGGGAGGGGAGGGGGAGGGTCCGGCCCGGAGACCCCCGCGCGCGCCCAGACGCCGCAGCCCGGACGCCGCGCCAGGGGCGGGGGCTCTTTGTCTCCGCGCGTCCTCCGCAGGCCCCGCGCACCGTCCCCGCCTCCCGGGCGCCGCCTCCCCTCGCCGGGGGTCTCGGGGGTCTCGGGGGTCTCAGGTCTGCGCGAGCGGCTGGCGGGGCTCGGGGGTCGCGTCCTTCTGTCTCCGGGCCTGCGGCGGCGGCGGTCCCGTCCTCCCCTCCCCGGTGGCTGCGGTCGGCCCGGGGGCCCCCATCGAGGCGGGGGCAGGGGTTGGGGGTTCGGGGTCTCTGACTGTCTCGGTGCCTCTCACGGTCTCTCGCCCGCTCCGACTCCCCCCGCCCCGCGCCTCCGCCCGCCCCTCCGCGGAGCCCGCCGCTCGCTGGTGCGCGTTTCCATGGCGCGGCTCCCAGGGCGCCCGGAGCATCCGAGACAAAAGAGCTGGGGGAGGGGGAGGGGGGTGGGGGGGTCTCCCGGTGCCTCCCTCCCCCGCACTCACCCTCGCCCCCTCCGCCGCGCCGGGGTCCACCCTCCGCCTGGCCGCAGCCGCCCGGGGCGCACGGCGGGATTGCACGGTGCGGGGCTGGGGGCTGCGGGATGCGGGGATGCGGGCAGGGCCCTGGGGACGCGCACTCGGGCAGTGCCTGCTGTCTGCGGGCATTTCCTCCTCCATGTGCGCAGCCCGGCGGGGTAGGGGCGGGTTAACCCCCGTTGTAGGAATGGAGAAACTGAGGCTTGGGCACCCTGGGTCGCTGTCCGAGGTCTCCGGGCCCCAAACGGCAGGTTTTTAAAAAATCGTTTTTTGGGCGGTGCGCGGTGGCTCACACCTGTAATCCCAGCCCTTTGGGAGGCCGAGGCGGGCGGATCACGAGGCCAGGAGTTCGAGACCAGCCTGGCCAACATGGTGAAACCCCGTCTCTACTAAAAATACAAAAATTAGCCGGGCGTGGTGGCGGCGCCTGTGGTCCCAGCTACTCGGGAGGCTGAGGCAGGAGAATCGCTTGAACCCGGGAGGCGGAGGTTGCAGTGAGCCGAGATCCCGCCACTGCGCTGTAGCCTGGGCAACAAGAGCCAGACTCTGTCTCAAAGAAAAAAAAAAAAAGAAGAATGACTTCCCGGCTGGGCGCGGTGGCTCAGGCCTGTAATCCCAGCATTTTGGGAGGCAGAGGCCGGAGGATCCCTTGAGGCCAGGAGTTCGAGACCAGCCTGGCCAACATGGTGAAACCCCATCTCTACTAAAAATATAAAAATTAGGCCAGGTGCGGTGGCTCACGTCTGTAATCCCAGCGCTTTGGGAGGCCGAGGCGGGTGGATCACAAGGTCAGGAGTTCGAGACCATCCTGGCTAACATGGTGAAACCCCGTCTCTACTAAAATTACAAAAAATTAGCCGGGCGTGGTGGCGGGCGCCTGTAGTCCCAGCTACTTGGGAAGCTGAGGCAGGAGAATGGCGTGAACCCGGGAGGTGGAGTGGAGCTTGCAGTGAGCCGAGATTGTGCCACTGCACTCCAGCCTAGGCGACAGAGCGAGACTCCGTCTCAAAAAAAAAAAAAAAAAAAAAAA